>NC_080694.1:28453213-28536036 GCF_030445035.2 Dasypus novemcinctus
TTCTATCTCTTTACTTGTGATTAGTTTGTTGAGATCATCAATTTCTTCTTTCATCAATATAGGCTGGTTATGTATTTCTACAAATTTGTCCATTTCCTCTGAATTGTCATCTTTGTTTGAATATAGTTTTTCAAAGTATCCTCTTATGATAGTCTTTATTTCTGTGGGGCCAGTGGTGATATCTCCTTTGTTATTTCTTATTTTGTGTATTTGCATCTTCTCTATTTTTTTCTTTGTTAGTCTAGCTAAGGGTTTGTCAATTTTATTGATCTTCTCAAAGACCCATCTCTTGTTTTGTTTATCTTTTCAAGTGCTCTCTTATTTTCTATTTCACTTAGTTCTGCTCTTATCTTTGTTATTTCTTTCTTTCTTCTTCTGGCAGGGTTACTTTGTTGTTTTTTTCCTAATTCCTCCAAATGAGCAGTTAGTTCCTCAATTTTTCCTCTTTCTTCTTTTTTGATGTATGAATTTATGGTTATAAATTTCACTCTCAGTACTGCTTTGCTGCATTCCATAAGTTTTGGTATGTTGTGTTATCATTTTCATTAGTTTCAAGGTAGTTATTAATTTCTTTTGAGATTTCCTCTTTGACCCACTGTATTTCTAAGAGTGTGCTGTTTAATTTCCATATCTTGGTGTGAAATCTGGGCCTCTGGCCCTTGCAGATTTTCAGCTTGATAGTGGTGTATTAAAGTCCCCCACTATAATTGTAGAGACATCTATTCCTTCCCTTAGTTTCTCCAGTGTTTGCCTCAGATATTTGGAGGTACCCTTGTTAGGAGCATAAATGTTTATAACTGTTCTTTCTTTTTGAATGATTATCCCTTTCACTAATATGTAGTGTCCATATTTGTCTCTCACAAATGTTTTGCATTTAAAGTCTGTTTTGTCTGATATTAACATAGTTACTCCTGCCCTTTTTTGGTTATTATTTGCTTGTAAGATTCTTTTCCAGCCATTCATTTTCAACCTCCTTGAATCCCTGGGTCTAAGATGTTTTTCATGTAGACAACATATAGATGGATCATACTTTCTTATCCAATTTTCCAGTCTGAGACTCTGGACAGGTGAGTTTAATTCATTGACATTCAGTGTTATCACTTTCAAGGAATTATTTATATTAGCAATTTTTTCTTTGGATTTGTGTTTGTTATATTTTGTTCATTTTTTTAGTCTTTTTAGTTGTTCTTACACTCTCCTCCAACTCTGTCTCTCCTGTTTTTTTCTTTCCTCCTATAGAATTTCCTTTAGTAATTCTTGAAGGGCAGGATTCTTGTTGGCATACTCTATTAATTTCTGTTTATCTGTGAGTATTTGAACTCTCTATCATATTTGATTGTTAGTTTAGCTGGAAAGAGATTCTTTTTCGGAAATTTTTTTTTCATTTAGTATCTTGACTATGTCGTAAGACTTCCTTCTTGCCTCCATGGTTTCAGATGAGAAATCAGCACTCAATCTTATGAAGCCTCCTTTGTATGTGTGGTTTTTTTCTCTTGCTGCTTTTAGAATTTTCTCTTTGTCTTGAGCATTGGATAATTTGACAAGTATATGTCTTTGGGTAGGCCTGTTGGGCTTTATGCTATTTAGGGTGCATTGTGCTTCCTGGATGTGGATGTTCATCTCCCTCACTAGGTGTGGGAAGTTTTTATCCATTATTTCTTCCAACACCCCTTCTGTTCCCTTTCCCTTCTCTTCTTTTTCTGGGATGCTTATAATGCATATGTTTTCACATTTTGCATTGTCATTCAGGTCCCAAAGTCCCTGTTGAATTTTTTCTCTCTTTTTATCTATCAATTCTACAAACTGTTTGATTTCAGATGTACTGTCTTCCACATCACTAGTTCCTCTCCCTCTTCAAATGTACTGTTATTTGCTGAGAGAGTATTTTTGATTTCTTGGATTATGCTGTTCCTTCCCATCATATCCGTTGTCTTTTTTTTTTTTTTTTGCATGATTGCAATTTCTCCTGCATGCTCTCCAAGTGTTTTCTTCATATTCTTATCTCTTACTTCACCTCATTAAATTGGCCCCTATTAAATGTTTTGAGAGGTTTAATTACTTGCTTGATGTTCTGCTCTTCTTCCTAATGTTAGTTTGTTCACTGGATTGGGTCATGTTTTCCTGATTATTGGTTTGGCTTATAGTTTCTTGTTGCTGTCTGGTCATCATTTTATCTTGCTGGCTTGATTAACTTCTTTGTCTAGTCTCAGGGATAACTAGTTGTTTTTGCGTGTGTGTTAAGTCTTCTCTTGGCCACTTTGTTCTTATTCTATTTCCTTGCTGTTGGCTAAGTTCACTTGAAGTAAAATATTAGGGCAAGTGAAAACAAAACAAGTAAGAAAAGAAAAAAGTAGAATAGTAATATTGATAGTAAATGTTAGCAGAAGAACCATGTGAGATCTAGGACAATGGGTATTAGACTCATGTAAGCTGTGTAGAGTTAGAACAGTAAGAAAAATGGAGTATCTATAATGAGACAGTAAACTGAATATGGGGAGGAATATAGTATGAATTAAAAGACCAGTGTGGTCAGGAAAGTGGGAAAGAGAAAGGAAAAGACAATAATATGGAGAGCGAATAAAAGACAAAACCACACAAAGGTATTAGAAATGAAAATTGAGGGCTAAATTAAGAGCAGTGGAATGTAAGAGAGACACTAAATGATGGAGGATAAAAAGATGTAGAGGAAAGGGGTTAGCATTGGTAGCCAAAATCAGTACACACAGAAAAGAGGAAATCGAGGATGAGGAAACACAGCAAATGTGAATCACTTCCTGGAACACCTAATATTAAAAAAAGAAGAGAAGGAAAAAAGGGAGGGAAGGGGGGAAACGGGGGTGGAAATGCAAGCAAGAAAAACAGGAAGATGAAGAAAAAGAAGAAGAGGAGGAGGAGGAGGAGGAGGAAAGGGCTGTGGGTGTATAAAGAGGAAGGAAAAAATAAGAAAATAAACCAATAAAAAAGACCAAAATTTCAAGCAAGGAATCCTTTCTGTATTTAAATAAAATGCTTAGGAGTCTGACCTTCCCCCTTTCTCCCTTTCTCACTTCCCTCTCTCCCAGGGCAGCAGGGAAGCTGTGTGAGGTGTCCAGTAGGAGATTCAAGTGGGTCCTTGGTGTACCAAATCACCAGAGAAAATAATGTGTTTTAATTTCCAAAGACAGAGTGCCCCCACCTCACCAGGAACCCCAAATATGCTAATGGAAGTTTTCAAAACACATCTTACAGCTATCTCCCTTAGTTGTGCTACAGGAAGGGCAGTTGATTTTCTGACTTCACCTTCTTCCAGACCAAGTTTCCTAACCCAGCATTTTTAGGTAAATAGGGCTTTCTCGGCAGATTTGCCTCTCCTTTCTTCCCCAGCTTTCCCCAAGCCAGCTGGTATGCTCCTCCAAGTTCAAAAAAAAAAGGGGGGTCAGGACCTGAAAATGAACCCACACTCATTTTGCACCTCTGCACCTCCCACCCAAACCCTCCAACTCACAGAGTCAGTCCAAAACTGAATGGCTAGTGTATTCTTTTACTGCAGGGAGCTCTGGATTTGGGAGTGGGAAGTCTGGGATATTGTAGACTTAGGGTATGTAGGTCTGTGGAACGTCCGCTGTGGTGGCTTAGGGGACATGGATCTGGAGACCATGCTTCTGGGGAACACAGGGCCTAGGAATGCCACCACACGACTGACAGTCCAGGGAATGCCTAAGGGGGAAGAGTCCCACCTATCCACAACTTCCGACCTCGGTGCTAGAAACCTACAATTCTACCTTAGCAAGCATGATTTCTGTCTCTCCAAATCAATGTCCAAACACCTCCTGCCTTGCAAGTTCCCAAAACAGCCCACTGCAGCAAGATTCCAACCCTACTCAGCTACTCTTCTGAGGGCGCAATTATGAAGTGCATTCACTCAGATGCCATCTTGCCCCACCCATCAGCTATCATCTTTTAATATCTCCATTTGTTCACCCCAGCTTGTCCTTAAAGGGAAAGTACATCTGCCTCATTATCTAATAAAAGATGAAGAAATGCATATGCTAGCTGTTCTTTAATCCTCTCCTGTTTAGCCATGTATATCACTCCGGCTGCTTAGATACTCCCAACAGTGAACTCAGACACTTGTTCTTGCTGGATTTGGGAAGTATCAGGTCTCGATGCCAGGTTACCTAAGTTTGTTTTTGCATTACTTTTTTCCTCTGGGTAGTAATGCTAGGAAGCATTTCTACCAACTGCAAGGCACAAGGCAGAAAGTACAGTGAAGAGAATGCAGCACATATGCAGAGTATGCTGGAAAAACCAGTAACCCCCATGCTCACTGACTCCAGGAACTCAGATTGGGTGAAAGCAGCTTCAATTGAGTCTCTACAGATCCTTCACACACCTTCCATCCTGGGCAGGACACCTGGTCATTCTGGGAGCGGTGTGAAGATAAGTCAGCCTGGTTGTTGTCCACAGCCACCTGTTAAGGCCAACAAGGCAATCCTTAGTATTGTCTTAAAGTTCTTGAGAATTCCAGGGGTGCCATACTAAAGGAACTTCTCCCACGGCTGCTGGAAATCCTGGTGTGCCTGTGCTCCAAGTCACTTTACAGGACGGGGAGGACAGAAAACCTCCCAGCATGGGATCAAGGCTCCTGCTCCCACACCACGGCTAGCCAGAACCAGCCCACCATACCCGTGCTTCCTCCCACAGCTGCCTTCAACTTGTCCACTTCTGGGATGGTCACAGGGTGGCCTGGTCCACTGTGGCCTTCACTTCTGTGGAAAGCATCACCTCCAGTATGGCTCCTACACTCCTAGGTTAACAAGAAGCCCAAACAATGGACAGTGATAAAGTTTTTAGTGTTTGGTACTGTGAAAGTTGGATAGCTCTTTAGGTTAAAAATAAACTTGTATCTTCCCACTTCATTGTAGACAAAAGAAAATTCTGGATGGATTTTTTTTTAATTTTTTTATTTTTTATTGACTTTGTAATAATACCACATCAAAAATATATATGTGAGGTCCCATTCAACCCCACACCCCCACCCCCCCTCTCCCACCCCCCAACAACACTCGTTCCCATCATCATGACACATCCATCGGACCCGGCAAGCACATAAAGGTGAAAAACAGCTCTAAGGGTCTTCTAATCATCAAAGCAATGGGGAGAAATCACAAAAAAATATCAACCACTTTGACTATATGTATTAGTCAACTAAAGGGGTACTGATGCAAAGTACCAGAAAGCTGTTGGTATTTACAAAGAGGGTTTATTTTGGGTAGAAGCTTACAGTCACATGATCATAAAATGTAAGTTACTTCCCTTACCAAAGTCTGTTGCCACATGTTGGAGCAAGATGGCTGCTGGTCTCTGTGAGGATTCAGGCTTCTTCTTCACACTCCATGGTCCCAGCTTCTTCTGGTCTCAGATGTAGACTGGCATAAGGCTTGTCTCTCTGTCTGGCACTTGTTACTTTATGGGCTTGGCTTTTCTGGTCTCTCCACAAGGTCAGCTGTAGACCCTCAGGTTATCTCTCTTCCCAGGCCTCTGCCATGTCTAAGGAGCCATCTCTATTTCTCTGTGTTCTTCTCCTGTGTGTTTACTTCCCCAAGTTCCAGCATCAAAACTCCAACTACTTCCTTTGCCATGTCTTTTTCTTGCTGAGTCCCTGCCCACCAAGGGGGTGAAGACTCAATGTCCTACTGACATGGGCCATTCAAACCCCTGATCATCATTTAATACGTAAAAATGAAACGTATGAAGTTAATACTATCTATCATGCCCAGAGGAACAGACCAGTTTACAAACATAATCCAATATCTATGTTTGGAATTCATAAACAATATCAAATGGCTACACTATATAAAAATTAAAGATATTTGAATTAAATCAAATAAAATCCAACAGTTTAAAAAACGTAATGCACCATGGAGAGATCACATTATCTTTAACATACATAACGTAGGATGTTGATTGGCTGAGAGTCACCTCTAGCTAGCAGTGTTATGTCCTCTAGAAGGAAACTTTGTAGGTAAGCCCCTAGACCAGAAGGCCCTTCAGGAACCCAAGGAAGCCCAAGCACCCCACCCACACTCCTGGGATGATGGAAGGTCAATTCTCCAAAGAAGGAACTTGGTCTCCTGTCAGGCAAAGTTCTGGAATCCAGAGGTTCAGAGTTACTGCCCAGCCCACTTGAGGCCAGCTGGCAAGAAAGAAAGATAACATGCTCTCCATCACTCACTCCACTTCCATATGCCCAGTAAATTAAGGACTTAGAAGGGAGCTGGGTTCCTGGTCATTCTGTGGCTTAAGTCACTCCTGGCCAGCCCACCCGTGGAACACATATGTGGCTGGAGAACACATAGACCAGGCCTCCAGACACCTGGTGGAGAGGTGGGAGGCACCTTCCTCTCTCACACCTGAAAGCCTGCTGCCAAAGTGGATAGGGCAGTAGGTCAGCCAGCTGGGGGCAGCACTAACAGCAGGGGAACAGGGAAAGGGAAGATCCTCATGGAAGAGGCTGGGCTTGTGCTTTCCTCTGATCCTTCTAGGCTGAGTAAGTCCCTAGGGTTCTTATTCTGAGGGGAAGATCCTAAAGGGGAAGAAGGGACTCAAGAACAGAACATGCAATCACCCTACACTGAATGTGAGGGCAAATGGCACTTTATTTTGTTCCCTAAGCTGGAGAAAATCAGCATAATAGAGTATGATATGCAACATGACAGAAAAATGCCCATTTCTTCTCCTTCTAATTAGTTCTAAAACTCTCTTTAATGTACGAATGATAAGAAAGCAGCAATGCCTGCCTCCCAAACCCTGGATTAGTTACCAGGAGCCTATCATAGCTCAGAATAACCTTCCTTAACAATGCTGGTGGATGTTATCAGAATCTTAGACAGCTCTTTTTTGTGGGGATTTCGTGTCTTCAGAACTTTTGCAGAACAAAATGAAATTTTTTTATCACAGAAAAATAAAGAAAATAATATTCATCACCAGTCAACCTCAGTTAATAACATGGTTATCCATTTCCAACAACTAATCAAACTGAAAAATCTGCTTTTCCTTGATTTGTGTCATCAATTTTTCTTCTTTCCTCTTTTTTTTTCTTTCACTACTTTATGGATTGAAGCAGAATGTCATTAATAAAACTGATCCAAATTTAGATGCTACCACAAAACGGAGCTTCTGGGTTTATTGGTATTTCATTATTACCATTTCTCAAGGGAGTTCTTGTTTCACACAGGATGTTGCTTTTAAAACACAAAGCAAGGCTATACTCAGGAAAGACGGCATCTGAGTGAGTGCACCTTATAACCTCTCCTGCAAAGAAGCAGCTGAATAGGGTTGGAATTTTGCTGGACTGGACTGTTTTAGGCATTTCCAGGGCAGGAGGTGTCTGGATATCAAATTAGTGGCACGGTGAAAAAGAAGATTCGTGTATAATGTAGAATTTTGGGTCTCTTTCACGGAGATTGGAGCTGCTCATACGAAGCTTCCCCCTGGGGTGGGCAGTCCTAGAGACTTTGCTGAACCAGGGAATTCCCAAGACCTGAGTGGGCTATTTGGGGGCTTGCAGGGTGGGAGGTGTCTGGAAGTCGATTTGGTGAGACAGAGATGGAGGCATTCTTGCGAGACGTGGAATTTTTGGTTTCTGACACAGAGATCAGAGCTTCCAGCTAGAGCCCCTCGCACTAGAGCAGACAGCCCATCTACCGCATCCCCAAACTGCTTGTAGTACAGCGGTGCTCCCAGCAGGCTGTTTCAGGGACTTGCAGGATGGGAGGTGTCTGGAAGCCAATTAGACAAAGACGGAGATTTTTGCGAGATGTGGAATTTTGGATTTCTGAGATGGAGCTCAGAGCTTCTGGCTATAGCCCCTTCTCGTAGGGCTGGCGGCCCATCTGCAGCAGTCCCTGAATTGTCTATAGTACAGTGGCATCCCCAGCAGGCTGTTTCAGGGGCTTGCAGGGCAGGAGGTGTCCTGAAGTTGACTTGGTGAGACAGTGACAGAAGAGACCCTTGTGAGAGGGGGAATTTTGGGTTTCTGACATAGAGGTCAGAGTTTGTGGGCATGACCCCTCCCCATAGGGCTGGTGCCCAGCTGTGGGGATCCCTGAAGGCTGTGTTGCACTGTGGTGCTCCCAGGCTCCCTGTTAACTGGATTTGTGGTTCCCAGGTCTGTGCCCCCTAAACCCTGGTGGCTTACACCCCAGAGACTCACACCTCTTGAGTCTGCAATATCACAGACTTCCTATCCCTGAATCCTCCATGCCCTGAGGGCCATCAAGGTCCTTGACTGTCCTAGCCCTTGGCGTTTGTGGTTTTTTTTTTCCTTTTTTTTTTTTTAACTGTCTTGGTTGCTAATATTGCATTATCTCCTGGACTTTTCTCCCATTGTATCCCCCAAGGTCCTTTTTTGTTTATTGGGTTTTTTTCTTTTTTCTTTTCTTTTTCTTGCTTGTTTCCCTCTCTTTTCTTTGCCCACCCTCTTTTTTCCTTCTCTTTTTTTTCTTTTCTCTCTTTTTCTTCCTATTTTATATTATTTTATTTATACAGTAGGTGCTGCAGGGAGCGCCTCACATTTGCTGTGTTTCCTCATCCTCCATTTACTCAGTTCTGTGTGAATTGATTTTGGTCACCTACACTAACCTCTTTCCCCCACATCTTTCTATCCACCACCATCTACTGTTTTTCTTACATTCCACCTCCATTTCTTTGGTCCCCAAATTGTCTAACTTTTATTTTCTAATACCTTTGTTCTGTTTTCTGTCTTTTATCCACTCTTGATACTATTGTCTTTCTTTTCTCTTTCCTCTCTCATGAAAACACTGGCCTTTTAATTCATACTATATTCTCCCCATAATCAGTTGACTGTCTCATTACAGATACTTTAATTACTGCTATTACTCTACACAACTTACATGAATCTAATATCCATTCTCCCAGATCTCATATTGTTGCTCTGTTAACATTTATTACCAATACTACTTTAAACATTTTCTCTTCTTATACAATTTCCTTTCGCTGGCCCTAATATTTTCCTTCAAAGTGAACTCATCCAGCAACAAGAAATTAGAATAAGAAGAACAAAGTTACAAAGAGAAGATATGACCCTTATGCAAGAACATCAACTAATTAATCCCCTAGACTAGACAAAGAAACTAAGGATGATTAAACGCATGAAGATAAAACGATGGCCAGACAGCGAAAAAAAGCTACAAACCAAAAGAATAATCAGGAAAACATGCTGAATCCAATGAACAAACTAAAAACCAGGAAGGGGCAGAACATTGGACAAATGTTTATTAAAGATCTCAGAACATATATTAGAGACCAACTTAATGAAGTAAAGGAAGAGTTTAAAAATATGAAGAAAGCACTTGGAGAGGAAATTGCAGACATACACAAAAAGATAACAGATATGATGGGAATGAACACCACAGTTCAAGAAATCAAAAATACACCCGCAGCAAATAGCAGATTAGAAGAGGCAGAGGAGAGAATTAGCAACGTGGAAGGCAGTACATCGGAAATCAAACAGATATTAGAATTCATCGATAAAAAGATAGAAAAAATCCAGCTAGGACTTAGGGACCTGAATGACAATGCAAAATGCACAAACATACGTATTATAGACATCCCAGAAGGAGTAGAGAAGGGAGAGGGGTCAGAAGGGGTGTTGCAGGAAATAATGGCTGAAAATTTCCCAAATCTACTGAGAGAGACAGATGTACATATCCAGGAAGCACAATGCACCTCAAACATCATAAATCCCAACAGGCCCACCCCAGGACATACACTTGTCATATTATCAAATGCTCAAGACAAAGAGAAAATTCTAAAAGCATTAAGAGAAAAGAAAATGATCACATACAAGGAGGGTCCATAAGATTAAGTGCTGATTTCTCATCTGAAACCATGGAGGCAAGAAGGCAGTGCTATGCTATAGTCAACGTACTAAAAGAAAAAATTCCAACCCAGAATACTCTACCAAGCTAAACTAGCATTCAAAAATGATGGAGAGTTCAAAATATTCACAGATAAACAGAAATTGAAAGAGTATGCCAACAAGAAACCTCCCCTTCAAGAAATAATAAAGGCAGCTCTGCAGGAAGAAAGGAAAATACAGGAGAGACAGAGTTTGAGGAGAGTGTAAGAGCAACAAAAAAGACAAAAAGAGAAGGAAAAAAACAAACAAAATATGACAAACACAAGTCCAATCAAAATATGGCTAACATAAATAATTCCTTGAAAGTAATAACACTGAATGTCAATGGATTAAGCTCACCTATCAAAAGATTCAGACTGAGACATTGGATAAGGAAATATGACCCATCTATATGCTGTCTACAAGAAACACATCTTAGAATGTGAGAGAGTCTGGGCTATGATGTGGACCATTGACTATGGGGTGCAGTGATGCTCAGAGATGAACTTACCAGGTGCAATGGATGTATCACGATGATGGAGAGAGTGTTGCTGTGGGGGGAGTGGGGGGCGGGGGCGGTGGGGTTGAATGGGACCTCATATATTTTTTCAATGTAATTAAAATAATAATAATAAATAAATATTTAAAAAAAAGATGTCTCTGGCTATTCAGGATGACTTAACCTTCCAAATAAATTTGATAATTATGTTTTCCATTTAAAAAAAAAAAAACACATCTTAGACCCAGGGATTCATGGAGGCTGAAAGTGAATAGATAGTTGGAAAACAATCTTACAAGCAAACAATAACAAAAACAAAACAAAAAAACAGCAGTAGCTATATTTTTATCAGACAAAATGGACTTTAATTGCAAAACAATTGTGAGAGACAAAGAAGGATACTACATATTAGTGAAAGGGACAATCTCTCAAGAAGAATGAACAATCATAAATATTTATGCTCCTAACTAGGGTGCCTCCAAATACGTGAGGCGAACACTGGAAAAACTAAGGGAAAGAATAGAAGCCTCTACGACTATAATGGAAGACTTTTTTTTTTTTTAATATTACATTCAAAAAATTTGAGGTCCCATTCAGCCCCACCGCCCCCACCCCCCACTCCCCCCACAGCAACACTCTCTCCCATCATCATGACACATCCATTGCACCTGGTAAGTACATCCCTGAGCATCACTGCGCCCCATAGTCAATGGTCCACATCATAGCCCACACTCTCCCACGTTCCATCCACTGGGCCCTGGGGGGAACTACAATGTCCCTTAATTGTCCATGAAGCACCACCCAGGACAACTCCACGTCCCGAAAACGCCTCCCCATCTCATCTCTTCCTCCCATTTCCCGCACCCAGCAGCCACCATGGCCACCCTTCTCACGCCCATGTCACATTTTCTCTGTGGACATTGGATTGGTTGTGTCCATTGCACATCTGTGTCAAGTGGGGGCTTGGATTCCACATGGATACTGGATGCACTCCTCCTGCTTTCAGTTGTAGACACTCTAGGCTCCATGGTGTGGTGGTTGACCTTATTCAACTCCATGTTAGCTGAGTGGGGTAAGTCTAATAAATCAGAGTGTAGGAGTTGAAGTCTGTAGAGGCTCAGGGCCTGGCTATCATATTGTCAGTCCAGAGATTCAAATCCCCCAAATAAATTTCAAACCCCAGCACCAACTACAATTCCAGTAGAGTAGCATGCGAGTCTTGTGAAAAGAGATCCCCTCTGAGTCCAGTTCCATCATGCAGAAACACCAACTCCAAAGAAGGGCCATCTGACATGGCAGTGAGCCCCATCTTTATAATGGATATAAAGACTATCATAAGAGGATACTTTGAAAAAGTATGTTCCAACAAAAATGACAATTCAGAGGAAATGGAGAAATTCATAGAAACACATAAGCAGCCTATACTGACAAAAGAAGAAACTACTCATCTCAACAAACCAATCACAAGTAAAGAGATAGAATCAGTCTTTAAAAACCTCCCAACTAAGAAGAGCCCAGGGCCAGATGGCTTCACAGGTGAATTCTACAAAATATTCCAGAAAGAACTAACACCAATCTTGCTAAAACTCTTCCAAAAAACTGAAACAGAAGGAACATTTTCAAACTCATTCTATGATGCCAACAATAAACAATACCCTAGTACCAAAGCCAAACAAAGACACCACAAAAGAAAATTACAGACCAATTTCTCTAATGAACTTAGACGCAAAAATACCTAACAAATACTTGCTAACCATATTCAACAACACATTAAACGAATTATACACCATGACCAATTGGGATTCATTCCAGGTATGCAAGGATGGTTCAACATAAGAAAATCAATGAAAGTAATACACCATCTAAACAGATTGAATGAAAAAAATGATGTGATTATATTTATAGATGCAGGAAAAGCATTTGACAAAATACAGCACCCTTTCATGATAAAAACACTGCAAAAGATTGGAATACAAGGAAATTTTTTGAACATGATAAAGAGTATATATGAAAAACCTACAGCCAACATCGTTTACAATGGTGAAATCCTAAAATTCTTCCTCTAAGATCAGGAACAAGACAAGGATGTCCACTATCACGTCTTCTATTAAACATTGTCTTAGAAGTACTTGCTCAAGGACTGAGGCAAGAACCAGATATAAAAGGCATTCAAATTGGAAACGAGGAAGTAAAAATTTCATTATTTGCAGATGACATGATCCTATACATAGAAAACCCTGAGAGGTCTCCAAGAATGCTTCTCGAACTCATGAGTTTAGTAAAGTCGCAGGTTATAATATCAATGCGCAAAAATAGTAGCATTTCTGTACAACAATAATGAGCAAGCTCAGGAGGAAATCAAGAAACAAATACCATTTACAATAGTCAATAAAAAAATCAAATACCTAGGAATAAACTTAACTAAAGAGGTAAAGAACTTATACACACAGAACTACACAAGATTGTTCAAAGAAATCAAAGAAGACTTAAATAAATGGAAGAATATTCCCTGTTCATGGATAGGCAGACTAAATATTATTAAGATGTCTATCCTACCAAAACTGAGCTACACATTCAATGCAATCCCAATAAAAATCAACACAGCATTCTTTAAAGAACTAGAAAAAAGTAATTGTGAAATTTATTTGGAAAGGAAAGAGACCCGGAATAGCCAAAGACATATTGAAAAAGAAAAATATAATTGGAGGAATCACACTAAATGACTTCAAAACATAGTACAAAGCTACAATAGTGAAAACAGCATGGTATTGGCATAAGGAGAGACACACAGACCAATGGAACCGAACTGAGAGTTCTGACATAGATTCTCATATGTATAGTTATATAATATTTGATAAAGCCACCATACACTCTCAACAGGGAGAGAATGGCCTATTCAACAAATGGTGCCTGGAGAACTGGATATCCATATGTAAAAGAATGAAAGAGGATTACCATCTCACACCTTATACAAAGATCAACTCAAGATGGATCAAAGACCTAAATATAAGAGTCAAGTAATAGGAAATGGCTTCATGAACTTCACACCAAAAGCACACGTAGCAAAAGAACAAATAGATAAATGGGACTTCCTGAAAATTAAAGCCTTCTGGACCTCAAAGGAGTTTGTCAAGAAAGTAAAAAGGGAGCCTACAGAATGGGAATAAATATTTGGGAAACATATATCAGATAGGAGACTTATAACTTGCATATATAAAGAAATCCTATATCTTGAAAATAAAAAGATAAACAACCCATTTAAAAAATGGGGGAAAGGTTTAAACAGACACTTCTCCAAAGAAGAAATACAAATGGCTAAAAAGCACATGAAAAAATGCTCCAAATCTCTAGCTATCAGGGAAATGCAAATCAAAACTACAATGAGATCCCATCTTACTCCCATAAAATTGGCAGCTATGAAAAAAACAGAAGAGTACAAATGCTGGAGAGGATGTGGAGGAATGGGAACACTCATCCACTGCTGGTGGAAATGCATAAGGATCCAACCATTGTGGAGGACATTTTGGCTGTTGCTCAAAACTAACCATAGATTTGCCATATGACCCAGCAATTCCGCTGCTGGGTATATACGCAGCAGAACTGAAAACAAGGACACAAACTGATAGATGCACACCAATGTTCATAGCAGCATTGTTCACTATTGCCAAAAGTTGGAATCAACCCAAGTGCCCATCAACAGATGAATGGATCAAGAAAATGTGGTATATACATACTATGGAATACTACTTGGCTTTAAGAACAAATACACTACAAACACATGTGATAACATGGATGAATCTTGAGAACCTTATATTGTGTGAAGCAACCCAGGAATTGAAGGACAAATACTACATGACATTAATGATATGAAATAAGTAAACACAAGGTGCCTTAGAGAGCTAGAGACTGGATGATAGGCTTACAGGAAATCGTGGTGTAGAGGAAGGATATAAGCTGACATCTACATGGGTGAAATCTGTGATAAGCTGGAGGTAAATATGTGTACCCAGAAGGGATAAAATTGGGGCATAGGGTTACCTTTGGGTGGGGCTTTGTGGGCTTTAGGGGGGCTAGGGATAGGCAAATGGGTAATATTGCCAAGAAATTGGGGGGAGTTTGGGGCAACATACGAACATAGGAGATTGTCAGGTATTTGGTTGAGAGTATAATGCTGAGAAAAACTTTTCAAAAATATAATAAGGAAAGTTACCTGTTTAACTTCCTTAAAGGGGATAATCTGATGCAGGACAGACTCCTAGGGAATATGTGAATTCTCATTTTGCCAGAGAGGTTTATATCACTGGATAGAGACCCATATAATGAGAGTGAAGGTATACCCACATCCTGGGGAGGACTGATGCCACCAAATAGAGGGAACTGTATCTCTCAAGAGAAATGGTGGCTCCCAGGGCATTAGGGCACTTGAGCATGTCAGGCCCTCAACACTGTTGCAAGTATCTCTGAACATGGCTCTTCAAGAAATGAAGATGGACTGTCACTGTAGGCCCTAAGGGGAGGGGGAAATAGGTATTGAATAGATGGAACCAACATAACTGTGAGGGCAATAGAAGTGTTTCATAAGAGTACGCAAGGATGGATATAAGACATGTAAAATTACACCAAAAATACATAGGGGCTGATAGCCTAAAATGTAAATCATAATGTAAAACATAAGATAACTATAAATTTAGAAAATCGTATAGCCTAAAGTATACACCACAATGTAAACACAAATGTTACCTTGTTTGAAAGCTATTGTCTCAATGTCTGTACATCAGTTTCAGTAAATACGGTATGACTATGTTGAAAGATTATTGCTGTGGAAGGGAAAAGGTTTTCTGTTGGATATGTGGGAGTACTGTATATTGTATATATGAATTACTGTGATCTAAAACTCTTGTGAAGATAAGCTTAATAATTAGAAAAAAGAAAAGAAAAAGATAGGATGTTGAATTTTTCCAAATTAGTATGTACTCAATATCTAACCTTTAAACTCATCGCTATATTCCATTTTACTATTAAGGGAACCTGGCAATATATTGGGCTTCACTTTTCAGGAAGTTTTGGATCACAGAGTAGTTCAACAATGGCAGCAGAGGAATACTGGTGTGGTATGTTATTGACAGGGGACATATGGTTGACAGGGAGTTCTATAGGGCATATATGTTTGGATATTTTCTTAGTGGAAACAATTAAAAATAACAACTGAGGGAGTGCTGAATTCCTAACCAGGGAGCTCTATCACAGTCCCTAAGGGAACAGCAACAATCCCCCAAGTGCAACGGCAAAGACAAAAAAGGAATGAAGTTCCAACAATGAGCCCCTGATACTAATGACCATGCTTGTGAGTCTGTGCACCTGAAATAAGAGCAAGGCCTAAAGCAGTAGTGTGCCTAAGAGTTACCTCCTGAGAGCCTCTGTGTTGCTCAAATATGGCAAGTCTCGAAGCCAAACTCAGCATGTAAATGCATTGCCTTCCCGACCCCCCCACCCCCAGCATGGGACATGACTCCTGGGGATGAGCCTCCCTGGTGCTGAGGGATCACTACCGAGTACCAGCTGATGACGTAACTAGACAATGACCTTGAATAAATGGTTCAACACGGACCAGCAGAATATCCCTGTCTACATATAATAACAGGAGTTAAAAATGCTTTTTGGCCTAAATCAAGGGGGAAATGGAAAGGACAAATGAGTTTATATGGCTATGAGTCTCTAAAAAAGAGCCTGGAGGTTATCAGAGGGTTTGCCATTATGCACACCTGAGCAGAGTCTCAGAGACAGATAAAGTAGATACAACCACAGGTATTGGTTCTTCTGAGGGCTACAGAGACCCACAGGTCTTATGGTCATGGCAGATGGAGTTCAGTGCCATGTCAGTTGGCCCTTCTTTGGAGTTTGTGTTTCTGTGTGATAGAGCTGGACTCAGATGTGATCTCTTTTCACAAGCCTTTCCTGTTACTTTATCAGAATTGTAGTTGGGGCTGGGGTTTAAGATATTTCTAGGGCATCTGAATCTCTGGACCAACCACGTGATAGTCAGGCCCTGAGCCTCAACAGACTTCAGCTCCTACACTCTGGTTTATTGGACTTACCCCACTCAGATAACATGGAGATGAAGAAGGTCAATCACCACACCATGGAGCCTAGAGTACCTACAACTGAAAGCAGGAGGAATGCATCCAGCATCCATGTGGAATCTGAGCCCCCTGTTGACATAGATGTGGAATGGACACAACCAATCTAAGGTCCACAGGATGGAGGGATAGAATATGGATTAGAGTGGATTTACTGATATTCTATTAATGAACTATTGTGGTTAGTATTCAAAGAAAATGTGGCATTGGTATGGAAAAAGTGGACATGGTGGCTGCTGGGTGTAGGGAATGGGAGTAAGAGATGAGATGTGGAGGCGTTTTTGGGGACTTGGAGTTGTCCTGGGTGGTGCTGCAGGGACAATTACTGGACATTGTAGATCTTCCCATGGCCCACTGGATGGAACGTGGGAGAGTGTGGGCTATGATGTGGACCATTGACCATGAGGTGCAGCGATGCTCAGAGATGTATTCACCAAATGCAATGAATGTGTCATGATGATGGAGGAGAATGTTGCTATGGGGGGAGTAGTGGGTTTAGGGGGATGGGGTGTACATGCAGACCTCATATTTTTTTAATGTAATATTTTAAAAAATGAATTAAAAAAATAAAAACACAAAACAAAACAAACTCCATTTACCTTTCTCTCTTGATATCCATTTGGCCCTTTGTGTTTTGAGTATTGTTGAAATTCAGTGTTTCCTGATACTGGTTTGGCCCTTGTTGTGTACCATCAGTTTTCCCTCAGGAAATAGCTGAGGTGTGAACAAAGTGCAGGGTGACACAGAAGGAGGGTTGCTGATGTTGGTGGTGCTGGGGGTAGGAAATGGACGTGACAGTGGAGGAGACCTTGGTACTGCAGATAGAGCTGCTGGCTGAGAAAGGGCACTTGGTAGGAGAAGCAAGGGCTTTCCAGCAGTGGGAAATGAAGCCAGAGACCCAAACCTGGAGGGCACTTCAGGATCAGCTGAGTGGTAGATGGCACCAATAGCCAATTCTCCTGCACTCCCGGCCACCCACAGGAATAACCGTCCCTGCTCCTCTGCTAGGTGCTTGCATGTGATCAAGGAGCCATGCGTGACTCTTCAGGCAGAAGCATGTAAGCACCCATGGCCAGGAGCTCCAAAGACTTCACACTGAAAGACAACAGCCTGACTGGTGACCCTCCCTCCACCTGGGTTCCTGAGACTGGACTGAGCAGAGCCTCCCTGCCACACACACACACACACACACACACACACACACACACACACACACACACCCCTTGGCATGGGAAGTCTATCTTTACTTTTAGCCACTGTCTCAGTTTGCCAGGGCTAGTCTGACAATGCCCCAGAACTGCTTATTTAAGCCCCCAGGTTGAAGGTTCTATCATGTGCCTCTCTGACAGTGATCAGATCAGGAAGGAAAGGCTTGGCCCTGTGGACCCAGTCCTTAGCGAAAGGGCACTGACCATCACTAGCCAAAGACAATTAGTCTATGGGGTGCAGCAGTGCTCCAAAATGTATTCACCAGATAGAATGAATGTGCCACACTAATGAAAGAGGTTGTTGATGTGGGAGGAGTGGAGTGAGGCGGGTGGGGGTATATGGGAACCTCTTATATTTTTTGAATGTAACATTTTTTGTGATCTATGTATCTTTAAAAAATACAACTAAAAAATTGATGGGAGTGGGGAGTGGAGTATATGGGAACCTCTTATGTTTTTTAATGTAACTTTTTGTGTGATCTATTAACTTTAAAAAAAAATAATTAAAAGATTAAAAATTAAAAACCAAACAGTAATTAGAGCTCCACCGACCCAGGGCTTACTGTGAGCCACTGTATGCACACTAAGCACATTCATTCTTATAAGTGGTCCATGAGGTCAGTTCTGTTTGATCTGTCCTAGAATGGCAAAGTGAGACAGAGAGGCTGTGACTTGTGAAGGCTCCATAGCTAGTCACCGTAGCGCTGATGCTTCCACCCGGGACTCCTCAGCCTGGGCTGCTAACCAACACACTGACTACTGTTAACTGTGCTCCAAGGAAATTGACTTAGGAAGTAATTTGATCAGCTTTGTTAGAGGCTGAAAGTACCTGCAATGAATTTTGGGGCAGTTTTGTCCTTCAGCAAACCTGTAGTACAGAATTCACCCTCTTTATTTTTTTTTTTTATTAGTAGTCACTTTATTTTATTTTTTTATTGACTTTGTAATAATATTACATTAAAAATATATATGTGAGGTCCCATTCAACCCCATCCCCCCACCCCCACCCCCAACAACACTCGTTCCCATCATCATGACACATCCATTGGATTTTGTAAGTACATCTTTGGGCACCTCTTAACCTCATATACATTGGTTCACATCATAGCCCATACTCTCCTCCATTCCATCCAGTGGGCCCTGTGAGGATTTACAATGTCCGGTGATTGCCTCTGAAGTACCATCCAGGGCAGCTCCATGTCACAAAGATGCCTCCACCTCTCAACTCTTCCTGCCTTTCCCCATACCCTTCGTCCACTATGTCCACTTTTCCCATTCCAATGCCACCTCTTCTATGTGGACATTGGATTGGTTGAGTCCATTGCACCTCTATGTCAAGAGGAGGGTCAGATTCCACCTGGATGCTGGATGCAATCCTCCCATTTTCAGTTGTAATCACTCTAGGCTCCATGGTGTGGTGGTTGTCCTTCTTCAACTCCATCTTAGCTGAGTGTGGTAAGTCCAATAAATCAGATTGTAGGTGCTGGAGTCTGTTGAGGCTCAGGATCTGGCTATCACCTTGTCAGTCCAGAGATTCAAATCCCCTAAATATATCTTAAACCCCAACATTAACTGCACCTCCAGCACATTGGCATGAAAGTCTTATGAAGGGAGATCCCATCTGAGTCCAGATTCATCACACATAAACACCATTTCCAAAGAGGGGCCATCTGCCCTGGTAGTTAACCCCATCGGCCATGACCATAACTCCCGTGGGTTTCTTTAGCCCTCAAAGGAACCAATATCTGGGGGTTGCATCTGCTTTATCTGTCTCTCTGACTCAGCTCAGTTGTGCATGAGGGCAAACCTTCTGCCAGCCTCCAGACTCTTTTTTAGAAACTCGTAGCCATATAAACTCATTTCTCCTTTCCATTTCCCCGTTACTTTAGGTCAAACAGCATTTTAAAGTCATGGTATTTTATGTAGACATGGATATTCTGCTGATCCGCATTGAACCTTCCGTATAAGGTCATTTTCCAGGTGCATCATCAGTTGGTAGTTGATAGTGGTCCCTCGTTGCCAGGGAGGCTCATCCCCGGGTGTCATGTCCCACGCTGGGGGGAAGGCATTGCATTTACATGGTGAGTTTGGCTTCGAGACTGGCCACATTTGAGTAACATGAAGGCTGACAGGAGGAAATTCCCAGGCACAAAGTTGTTCTAGGCCTTGTTCTTATATTAGGTTTATCAGCTCACAAGCATAGTCATTAGCATCCGGGGCTCACTGTTGAACCCTCACTCCCTCCCGGTCCCCGCCACTGTACCTGGGAGACTGTCGCTGCTCCCCTAGGGACCACGACAGAGCACCACTGGCCAGGAACCCAGTACCCCCCCTACTGTGGTTTTTAATTGTTGCCACTATGAGTATATCCAAACATTACCATGCACCCTGGACATATGTTCTGTACAGCCATATATCACCTGTCATTGGTACCCCATACCAGTATCCCTCCATTGCCATTGTTGAAACGCTCTGTGATCCAGAACTCCCCGAAATTTGAAGCCCAATATAATGTCATGGTCCCTTACTAGGGAATGGCATATAGCGATGAGCTTAAAGGGTAGATAAAGAACTTGGATAAAGTTAGATAAAGAACTTAGATAAAGAATGTTGACTTGAAAAAATTCCACATCCTATCTTTTTCTTTCCCCCCCCCCAATTATTCAGCTTTTCTTCACAGGAGTCCTAGACCACAGCAATGTATATATATAATATACAGCACTCCCACACATCCACCAGAAAACCTTTTCCCTTCCACAGTGATACTCTTACGCCCTATTCATATCATATTTACTTAAAGTGATGTACAGAGTCTGAGACATTAGCTTTCTAACAAGTTGACATCTGTGCTTACATTGTGG
Source organism: Dasypus novemcinctus (assembly GCF_030445035.2). Taxonomy (NCBI): domain Eukaryota; kingdom Metazoa; phylum Chordata; class Mammalia; order Cingulata; family Dasypodidae; genus Dasypus; species Dasypus novemcinctus. Next base: position 28,473,820 of record NC_080694.1, read on the forward strand.
TGCATACTTTAGGATACACAGTTCTTTACATTTTTAGTTATCCTATGTTTTACATTATGGTTTACATTATCAGTCTGTCATCTCCTATATGTTATAGTGTAATATTACATGTTTTATATCCATCCTTGTGTACTCTCAAGAAACTCCTCTCTTACCCCCCATTTACTTTGGTTCCACACATTTAACGTCCATTTTCCCTTCCACCTTGGTGTCCTCAGTGATAGCCAACCTCCGTTTCCTGAGGAGCCACTTCCAGAGATAGATGGAATAGTGTTCAGGTCCTAACTTACTCAACTGCCCCAATGCCCTGGGAGCCACCCTTTCTCTCGAGGGATACAGTTCCCTCTATTTGATGGCATTAGTCCTCCCCAGGATGTGGGTCCACCCCCACTCTCACTACTTGGGTTTCTACCCCATGGTGTCACCCACTCTGGCAGAATGAGCATTTAGACATTCCCCAGGAGCCCGTCCTGCATCAGACCCTCCCCTCCGAGCATTCTAGACAGGTAACCCTCTTTATTATATTTTGATATGATTTTCTCGGCATTTTACTCTCCACCAACACCTGACCCTCTCCTGTGTTCGTATGCTACCCCTCCCTCCCCGATTCACCCTCTTTATGGTCAATGATCCCAAGGTTGGAGAAACTGCGCTTGGAGCCCTGGAGTTGATCAAATACCAGTGCCCATAATCCCAATACCATGGCGTGAACATTGGTACAAATGGACTTTGAAATGCCTTTTGCTGTTCTTGTTGCTTTTAAGGCTCTTTTCTTTAGATTTTAATTAATATTTATTTCAGTTTCATAATTTCCTTTTGGCATACACAAAGCTCCAGGACTTGAATTTGCCCGTAACCCCAGCTAATCAAAACGGCCATGAAATGCTTTAAACACATAAAATCCCATTTGAATGAATGTATTCTAAAGACAATTCCCATTTTCCAGGTGGCAGTAAGGCATTAGAGCAGGAGTCAGCAACTTTCTCTGTGAAGGGCCAGGTGGGAACTCTCCTGTCCCAGGGACTCTGTCACTATCACTCAACCACGACATCCTACACAGGGAGGATAGAGAAATGAATGGGTGTGGCTATGTTCTAATAAAACTTTGTCAAAACTGGCTGGGGGCCAGATTTGGCCCACAGGTCTTAGTGTGTCTACAGTATCATATAGAAAGGCGTGCTTATGGCTCATTCTTGATTTTCCTCCAAGGGGCAGAGCCCCAGTCACTTCCTACCTCCAGGTCCCTCTCCGGCCCTTGTTCAGTCAGCCCTGGAAGGTGGGACTGCTTATCAGACCGGCAAATTCAAGAAGGAGATACTGAGTCTTCAGGCTCACTCTGCCCTTCTTCGTCTTGGGCCTGGCCCACAGGGGGCAGGGGTTCTGCTCTGCTCTTCACCACATTTGAGCTTCAGAAACCACAAGCCCCACTGTGCAGTCCTCAACAGTACTTTCCATCAGTGACACCCTATCAAGGAGCAATCTACAATCCATTTTCGGGTGCTATGGAAAGGGACTCCTCAAAGGTACAAACAAAATGGTGTAGCATGAACTCTCTTTGTTATTCTGAAAATCGAGATGAATTTTATATTCTCTCAATAAAGAAGCATTGAACAACTTCAGACACCGAGAGTCCTGGCTTTTTCATTATTATCACATGATGGCCATCAACTCACTGGCAGTATCATAGGTACCATAGACTCAAAATATAAACCCCATTTAATAAGTGAAACTATTTACAGTTGTTCAAAACCTATTGCTCACAGGAAGAAAATACATGTAGTGTGTGTTGGCAGAAGGTCGGGAACCCTTCCGTTCCACTCCTCTCCGTTTCAATGGCCAGCAGAGACAGGTACCTTGTCAGATGGCCCCAGAAGTCCCCTTCCTTCCTTCCTTCCTCCATCCAGTCCTTCCACATGCTAGAAGCCAGGCAGAGGGGTACCTCGGATTCAAGAGACATCCCGGGGGGCAGACTGAGGGCCATAGTTGCTTCAACTGGAAACTACGCTTCTATGTGTGAAGTGAAGCTCATGAGACTCAAGAGGCCTCCCACTAGTACTCCAGCGAGAGTTGACCAGAACTGGGGACTCACCTGGGCACCACTAATACTGGGTGGCTAGGAGAAGAGGAAGGAGGCATTTTTTGGAATTATTTTCCACACCATTAACTTCCTTTCCAAGGGAATCTGTGTTCCACATTATGGGTTGAGCTGTGTGCCCCAAAAAGATACCTTGAAGTCCTAATCCCAGGTATCTGGGAACAAGAACATTTTCCAAAAGCATTACTGCAAGCAGAATCATTTAAACTGAATGAGGCCGACTGCAGTGGGTGGACCTTTAGTCCAGGATGGCTGGTGTCTTTAGAAGGGGGGTGTGGGCACAGATAGAAGGGGAGTGCGCCATGGGAAAAGAGACAGAGCAGGCCATAGGGTGACTGAGGAGGCACTGAAAACCAAAGGCTTGCTGGCAAAGGGACAGGTGCCCCAGCGGCCAGGACTGACGCACCAGAACGGCCCAAGCACTTGAGGCTTCAGCCTGCAGGGCTGAGAGAGCGGTTCCTGGTGTTTTTAGCCACCTGGTTCATGGCACTTGTGACAGCAACCTGAGAAAAGTGAGATGTCCCTCTTCTGGCACTACCATCCCTCCAGGAGGGCTGAGGGATAGCCCAGGTGCCCAGCTGTCCGCCAGGCTGAGGGTACTCAACCAAGGCTTTTATCTAATCAGATGCCTTGAGGAACGCCCTGGGGACGGACAGAAACAATGTTGAAAAGAAAGGAATGGGTGACCTGGACAACTCTGAACACCCTTCTCTTCCTTCCTTCCGCCCTCTCTTGGGTGCTTCCGGTGCTTAGACCCCAGAGCTCTTCCCACCACGCACATCTTCCCAGAGGGGCCGGGCCAGACAGTGCAGACCTATTCCTGGTTCTTGGTGGGTGGGAAGGCGGCCGGAGGGTTCCCGGGACCCAGCACCGTCCATCAGCCTGGCTGCTTATTCACAGCCCCGGGAACCACCGCACATACTGCTGAGGGGGCCGCATCCTGCACACTGGATAGCCTCGGGGCTCCCTTTCTAGACTCTTCGAGCACCCCCGGATTGCGGCGGGGCCCCTCCAGCTCTGGGGGGGAGGGGTGCATCTGTGTCTCTCAGTAATAGAAGCTCTGCTCTTCAGGGTCCAGGTGCCTGTCCCAACGACCCCTCGGAGCAGCCCCTGCCCCCTCCACTCCCGGGAGCCCCATCGAGTCTTCCTCCCTGGTGAGCAATCCCCGCCCCCCCCCCCCTGTCACTTGACCTTCCCGGTAGACCTTTCCCAGTATGATGTCCTGCTCCCACCCCCACAGAAGCATCCCCCACCCTGCCCGGGCCCCGTCCCCACCCCCTGTCTGGTCCCCAGACCCCTTCCACGCGGTGCCGCTGGGTGTCCAGTCCCCGCTCCGGGTGGCACAGCCCCGCCCCAGCCGCTCCCTGGCAGGGGAACCCTGCCCCCAGCACCGCCTCACCCCCGCCGCTCGATGCCGCCCCTCCCGTCTCACCCTGGCCTAGCGGGAGAAGTCGCTGTGCTCCTCGGGGTCCAGGCGCCGCGGCGGGACGTAGCTGAAGGCGGACAGCGCCGAGGTGGGGCGGCGGCCGGGGCTTGCCCCGCAGCGTGGCGGCGGCGATCTCCTCGTCCCCCAGGCCGCCCCCATCCAGCTTCTCCGCCCAGGCCAGGTCGGTCCCACCCGGCCGGGGGCACCGCCCGAGTCCGCCTGGCTGCCAGGCGCCCGCGTTAGGCAGTTGCCGGGAAACCGCGGCCTCGCGTCACAAAGCTGGGCAGGGAGCGCAGGGCTGGGGCGCAGGGCCAGGGGCGCAGGGCCGAGGGCGCAGCCGGGCTGGGGATGGGACCGTGCCCTCCCGTCTCCCTGCGGGTCCCTGGAGCGCCCATTTGGGACGCGAGGAGCCGCGTCTGCTGGACTGGGGGCCTGCGCCGGCTTGCCCTTGCCCTTGAGCTCGCGGAGGGTCCCAAGCGGGCTGTCTGGAAGAAGTGCAGGCCACCCGCGCGCTGCATCTGAAACCTTCCAGGTGCCGCGGAACACTAGTGGAAGAAAAAGGTGGAATTCATTGCCATCGTATATTAACTCAGTGTGTCCGCAGCAGCATCGTGTCAACGTGCAACGAATCAATTTTCAGTGCCTTGGTCATCATGAGGGATCACCGCTCATGGTACTGGCAGGTGCGGGTGTGCAGCGGCACGAATCGAATCCAGCCAAGTAATATCTGGGAAAACTGAGCTGTTCCGCAGCGCTCTGCTGTTTCTTGAGTCAAATGCTGGTTCAAGAGGTGCGTTCCTTTTGTTGAAAATTCACTTAATTCTAAACCCTCGAATGTGTGTGTGTGTATCAGTAAAAAGGAAAAGGGGAACAAAACTGGCCTTGGGAATACTTTAATCAGGGGGGCTCTAGGAAGACCGGCTTGAAACATAAATGATAATGAGGAGCCAGACTTGTGAAATCTGGGGAACAGTGGGTCATTCCAGGCAGAGGGAAGAGCATCTGTGGTGGCCCTGAGGCCGAGCCCATTGATGTGCAGGCGGCAGAAAGGGAGGACAAGGACGGTGCAGCTTTCAGAAGGGGTAGGCAGCAGGGAGTGCAGGTGGACAGGCAAGCAGGGGAGGGGTCGCTCTCAGGCCGGGACCAACGAGCACCCCTCTCAGGGGGCTTCTTGCCCGCAGGTCCTTGCTGCAGGCAGAGGTTTTAGAGATTTTTCAGTACCATGTCCTTGATGCTAATTAACAAAAACAGTAACCACACATTCACAGTGGCACCCCTAGAAGTAGAGGACCCTAGAAATATGGTACCCCTAGAAGTACAGCACACTAGTAGTAGGGGACCCTAGAATTATGGCACCCCTAGAAGTATGACCCAGCAACCCAGTCTGAGCTTCTCCTACCCCTCCTTACACGTACCCTCACCAAAAGCTGTGTCAATAAAATCTGACTGGAAAAGAAAGCACCCTAGCACCTCTATGAGAAGCGACCATAGCACCTGCCATTGACTAAGCATTCCCTTCACTGTTTGCCAGGTGCTGCCCTAAGCAATTCCATGGCATGTTTCATTGACTATCCTCCACTATTTAGACTACACTTATTTGAAATTTTGGGGATATCTCAGCCTCCAGAGGTGCTCAGTTCACCAATGAGCCAAAATCCCCTCTGGATTTGTGGCCCAAGCCCTTGTGGTGGTGTAGCATTTTTGGAGGGAACTGACTGCTCTTCTTCCCCAGGACTATCTCAACTACACTGATTTCTGCTCCTCCCTAGTTTTCCTTCCATCTGACAAGCATTCCCCAAGTTCCTTATGCACCAGCCTATGAAGGCTTGGAAGGCAGCAACTTCAGGACCACACACTCCACAGGCATCTCTCCCAGCAGCACCATCCCTCTGCCTCCAGGCCTGGCTCAGGCAAAGTGCTTCTTCACTGGGAGGAAGGTAAGCAGTGCAAGAGAAACTGCTCCCCTTTTGCTCAGCCGGAACTGTCACTGTACCTTTCTGCAGCTACTGCTCTGCCCAGCAATTACAGGATCCAGGGACCATCCAGAGTTTCAAGGGTGGCCAATAAATCTACTAAGTTTTGCTGCCCCCTACTGACCGGAGAATACCTCCATTGCTTAAGAGGTGATGCTCACAAGTACAGCTCTTTTTAATCATTTTCCTTTCTCTGCTTTAATTTTGAAGACTACTGGCAAGAAGATGCTATGTTCAAAATTATCTTCAAATGCATGGCTCCAATACTTCCAACAGGGACACTGGGAAATGTTTTGCTAATCTCTAACCATTTATGTGAATGTCACCTCAAATTCTTCAGGGTCATCATCAGAGACCAGTGCTACGCAGTGAATACTAAAATGGTTTGAATCTTGGTTTCACTTGCTACTAGATGTCACCTGCTTTATCTAACACCACTACAGAGTTGGTGGGCAGAGTATATGAGGAAGTCAGATGGCCCCAGCATTATCGCCCATTTGGCTTGTGTCTGTAGAAACATTAGAATTAGATATACATGAGGATTCGGGTCGTAAGGACTGGACTTTGAAATCTAACAACTTGTCAAATCCCTCCCCTTGTAGTGGGATGGTTAGTGAACGCAGCAGTCATGTACTCAGTAGCTTAAATTTTTCATAACAAGCACATGCATTCTTGCAGGATGAAACATTTTAAGCAGTTGCAGAGGGAGCGCCAGCCCCGTGGCCTGACTTTGCTTCATGCTTTGCACAGTGTGCTGCAGCCGGCGCCATGTCTCAGATGCTCCCCATCCATGGCAGCCTGCAACTCAGGAACCCACCCAAGGGCCTCCTCTCACTCCCTGGGCTGGCCTGAAGTCTCCTGCACTCCCACAGATGTTTGCACATGCTTCCAGAATGCTGGCTGCACATCACTGGAATGTGGACTCACTTATCTCTTTGTCCCACACAACTGCTAAGGCAAGCACAGGGGATCTTTTCTCCTTTACCCTGGAGCACTTAGCACAACACCTGCAAGTGGGAATCCCTTATATGATAAATGTGTGAAGTGGGCAGGGGGAGGCCGGATGAGGCAAGGGCTCCATGGAGGAGGGAACTGAAAGAGCAATGCAGGAAAAGGCCTTGATGGATGAGGACCTGAGTGGAGAGGGTGGAGGAATGTTCTAGGCTGCACGTTTTCTTCACATTATTCACAACCACATTACCAATGTGCATGGCAATGTAATCAGGTCTCCCCTCTTTAAACTCTAAACTCAGGGTTTACTTTCATACCAAGGGTGAGCTGAGAAACAAGGAGGATGGGGGGGAGGGCTGCAAGGTGGGGCAGAGAAGGACAAGAGAGCTCACAGAAGACAGAAGTGACACTGGGCTTGGTCTCGGTAGCAAAGAGGAACTGTGGAAGGGTTTCTGAGGCATAGAATGATCCAGAACAGGGCTCAGGCCCAAAGCCATGAACTGCATGAACTGTAAGTAAGTACTGCTAAGAACTGTAAATGAGACCACTTCACATGTTTCCAAGATGTGAGAGTCCTTTCAGCCTGGCCCCCAGGTGAGTGGCAATTCACTTGGGCATATGAACACATCTGAATCGATTGCATCTCTCTCCCGGTCAATCTTTAATTTGCTTCTATATGTCTCATTCCTTCTCTGCAAAGAAGCATAAAATTTTACAGGGAACTTAGAGCTCTAGAACTCATAGAGTTTCAATAAGCTATGCTAAAGATAAAAAAAAACTTTAAAAAGTAAAGATAAAGAGATCTAAAAAGTTACATGTGATGGTTAATCACCATCCAGTTGGTGCCGAGTCATTGGATGATGCAAGCCCTGGCCTGCCACTGTGAGGACATTCTGTCGGTGACTTTAGATTATTAGGCAGTTGGTTGCATCTAAGGCTGGTTACATCCACAAACAAGGGTGACTGCCTTCAGCAAGGAGGGGAGTCCCATCACCCCAGCAGCTGGAGGTCTTAAAGCAACACCAAGGCTCTCAGCAGTCACAACTCCTTTCTCTACTTCTCCAGCTTCTCCCGAGGAAGTCATCTCCTGTGCTGTTTCCAATGCATGGCCTGCCCTAGGAAATCTGAACTTGCCTATCCCCAGGGTCACTAAGCCAATTCTACTAACAAATCCCTTCCTATTTACATATGGCTCCATATCCTATTGGCTGTTTCTTCAGAGAACTCTAATACTGGTAGAAATGCAGACATTACTAGATAATATGTCCTGTGATTACTTTGTGGTGGGCCTTTTGCTAAATGTTTTTATGTGTATTAACTCATTTCATCCTTATTTTCTGATTAGCCCTTTGGAAATGAGGCCCAAGGTTATACAATTTGCAAGAGAGGTTGAAATCAACCCCACGTGCCTGACTCCTGAACACAGATTCTCAGTCCTCTGCTGCATTGCTGCTCAGACCAGGTTCAAGTCTCATCTTCACCCGTGGTTCTGTACCCAAGGCACGCATTGACCATCTCTGAGCTTTGGAGAGGGAACACTGCCCAAGTCCAAGGCCCCTGGAAGTCATACAGGCCTGTGTTCAAGTGCTTTGCATGGAGCTCAGCACAGAGCAGGTGCAAAGTAAATGGCAGCTACTTCCCCTGTTCAAGGTCCCAGAAATAGCCGGAGGTAGAAACCCAGTCTCCTAACTCTGCAGCCCTTTCCACACCTGCCTGCCTTGTCTCACTCTCCCCTTAAGCTTTAACCTGAGCGTAATGGGCTGTACTTCACTAAATACAATGTAATTCACTCATGATTTACATTTTAGAAGATTTCCCCCACAATCAAACCTGCCCCCTCACAACCCTCCCTAAATTTACTTTACTTCATTGTACATTTAAAAGAAAAGCTCCTGAATACATATATATTTAAGATTTTATTTTAATTGACCCCCCCCAGTTGTTTGCACTTGCTGACTGCTCATCTTCTTTTTAGGAGGCACTGGGAACAGAACCTGGGGCCTCCCATGTGGGAGGGAGGCACCTAATTACTCAAACCACCTCTGCTTCATTTGATATGCCTCATTGTGTTTCTTCACTGTGTCTCTTAGTTACATCACTCACTGCATCATCTGGTTGCATCAGCTCACTGTGTCACCTTGTTGCATCTGCTCACCAAGTCAGCTCGTCCTGCAAGGTGCAGCCTGCAGGGGTCACAAAAGTCAGCAGAGGAGGTTCTACTGTATCCTGTGAGTAGGAGAGACAAGGTTTTTGATCACAGGCTGGCATGCTGAGGGTTTTCAGAAGATTAGTCTGGGGTGTGCAAGATGAACTGGACAAGAGTAAGCTAGAGAGGAAACCGGGGAGCAGACTAGCACCAATACCTTAGAGAACTTGGGAAACTCATCTACATTCTAGTCACTCATCATCATAATGCCTTATTAAGTAACTTACAAAGGAAACAATAAAGTCTTAGGCATTAGGGAGTGATGAAGATATTGGTTTTAGTGAGTCATCTTGTCCATTCTTTCCCTTATATCAGGGGGAAATTAAAACAGATATTCCAATAATTTAATAACTCTAAAAACAGAGTTGAGCATAGCTTATGAAGAATATAGGCATGTTCTGCCTTTGGAAAACTGAAGGTAAGAAAATTCCATATTTCAAAACAGAAGCCAAAGATTTATAAAAAATATCCAGTACCCAGAAAAGCCTAATTAACAAAGTGGGTACTTAAATTAGAGATATGAGATTCTTAGTTCACTGGGCTAGCAGACTACTTAGGACCCTGGAAAAAGCAAGTTTGAATTAGGGATTACTTTGGGGGTGGGGGAAATGGAACCATACCTGGACAACTTGATAATCAAGTAACTGTAAGTGCCAGTGTTTAATAGCCTCCTTTCCTAGTAAATGTTTGCTGTTAAAATCTTTTGGGGCCATTAATGAGTAGTGCTACTCTGAAAAAAAATAGAAAAATAAACATATTTTTTATAACAATCCAAAACATTCTTAATATTTTTTGGCCAAAGTTTACTCAAGATTTGGCTTTTCCTAATGGCCAATACTTTCACATCAATCACAAATCTGTTACTCATTAGTCTACTAAAAAAGTACTTGGCTTTATTAATGATGCTATTTATAAAATATTATAAGGAATTTAAAAAGAAAACATATCCTGAAAAGTAGTTTTAATTTCTGAAATCATCTATTTTTCTCACCCTTTTAAGAAATGATCCTTGCCTATTCACTTCAACAGGCCTTGTAACGTAAAAACCACAACAGTTTCTTTACCTTTTGTGTACATCTTCATCAACTGTAAAAGGTAATACAAATCCTTCTTTATCTAATTTAATTTCAATATCTGGTGAGAGAAGGAAAAAAGTCTTCATGTGATACCCTCACAAACACTATCTTCCTTTACTTCTTTGTTCTATTTTGATTTCTTCCAAACTATTTATCAATAGGACAGAAGGCTGCAAAGTAATGACCACAACCAAATGAGGATGTTCACTCACTCAACTACAAGAACAAGCCTATAACCTGAAATTAGGGAGGCTTCCTGGGCTAAAGCAAGGAGTAGGTCCTGAAATTAGCCAGGAGCAGTAGGAACCACCCACTCTCTCCTTCTTCTTACAAGGGTGGCACACTCTCAATTCAGACAGTGAAGAAAATCTTCTAAGTTCAGCAAAGTTAGACACCTAAGCAGCTCAACACATCCATCTCTTCCATGCCTCCTGGCAGCTAATGCAGCCCATGACCGCGGCACCCCATCACTGCAACATGTGGCCAAGGGGAGTGGCTGGAGTTCCCTTCCCAGCCCTCTGGTGTATGCCATTCCTTCTGTAGAAAGGACCATGAGAGCAGCAGAGGTGGAACATGTGACATGAAGCCTATCAGAAATGGTCCTCTTTGAGATGACTTTTTAATTGATGAAAGGAAGGACTTGGACTTGAAGTCACCATAGTCCAGTAGCTATTTCCGGGATGATTCATGTGCTTACATCTGTGCTAATGTGGTAGCCACCAGCAATGGGAGGCCTTGGAGCACTTGAAATGTGATATATGACTAGGGAAATGAATTTTAAATTTTACTTATGTTTAATTTAAATTTAAGTAGCCATCTGCACTAGCGGCTACTATACTGAACAGCACAGGCCTAAACTATAAGAGCAGCTAAGCAGACATGAGCACGTCTTGTGTTAGTCCCTCATTTATACCCTCTTGCCATATGTGTTTGAGGTCAATATTCTTCTTACTCACATTTTACAGATGAGGAAGTAAAGAGAAAAAGGTTAAGAAGGGTAAATACACTGTGCAAAGACATTCTGCTGATCTGTGGCAAGCTGGATTCAAATACAACCTATATACTATATTCTACCATCTACACTCTAGAGCCTCATGTGGGGCAGGGAAGATTCCATTTTGCATTCTGTGGCTACTAAGCTCCACCTGTCTCCCAAAGAGATAACAACCACTAAGGTTCTGTAAACAAACCCCCTGGTACTTACCTTTTGTATACCAATAGGGTGTTACATTTTGGAAGCAAAGTAGGATCTTGCTCCTAAAAGGTCAACCAATCCAATCACTAAAGATTTATGAAAGTGAAAATCCACAGGGGTCTCCAGGGAATGGTATGGAATAAGAAATGATTTCACTTGATATTTCGGAAGAAGTTTGGGACCCTAAAAATTATATATACAAACATGAGAGAGATAAACAAGATACAAAACCAGAGAATAAAGTGAAGGTAGTGAGTTACCTATGTATAAAAGTTTGATACAAAATTCCTTTAATAAATGATGCTTTTCCAGGACTTAGGACTGATACCTTTCTTAACACATCAATGAAAAATATCCTTGTTATAGTTCAAGTCTAATAGCTCAAAATATCTTTAAAATGTGTTTTGAAAGTAGTCACTGAAAAAAGAACAATAAACATCACGACAATGTTGTCAAGTTCAAGAAACATCTCTGAAACTCTCAGAATTGCTTTAAGGACCTGAAGGACACTCAGTTAAATTTTTTAATCCAAGAAGAAATGATAAAACTGACATCTCAATTCAATAAATAAAGGATTGCAATGGAACAAATAGTGATGGAAAATTGGTTATCTGTCTAGAAAAGAACAGGTAAACTCCTACCAAACATCAGAATATGGGCATATCTCCTTTTACTGAGTTTTGCTTTATTGCACTTTGCAGATATTGTGTTTGTTTGTTTTTTTAAATAAACTGAGGGTTTGTGGCAATCCTGTGTCAAGAAAGTCTATCAGTGCCAGTTTTCCAACAACGTGTGCTTGCTTCATCAGTGTCAAATTTTATTTTGCCCGTTTTCCAACAACATGTGCTCGCTTCATCTGTGTCACATTTTAATTGAGGTATATGTATTTAAAAATAAAAAATAATGTTATAGCATACTTAAAAGACTATAGTATATGTGCACTGGGAAACCAAAACATGCATGTAACTCACTTTATTATGGTGGTCTGGAACTGAACCTGCCAAATCTCTGAGCTATACCTATATAATAAATCCCAGGTGGATTAAAGATCCAATGGGGAAAAATTAGTAAAATATTTGCACTAACACATATTTAGTGAAATAATCTTATGCATGATGGGAAAGTCAGGAACCATTAAATGACATGTAGATTTGGCCACACAAATCTTAAAAACACAAGGCAATAGAAAGATGAATTAGGGAGCAGGAAGGCAATTCCTAGAAAATACAAATGGTCAATAAACATTTGACAAAATGCTCAACTTCATTATTGCTCATTCAAATGCAATTTATTTTTTTTTTTTTTTTTTTTTTTAAATTTTTTTATTTTTTATTGAATTTGTAATAATATTACATTAAAAATATATATGTGAGGTCCCATTCAACCCCACCCCCCCACCCCCCCTCTCCCCCCCCCCAACAACACTCGTTCCCATCATCATGACACATCCATTGGATTTGGTAAGTACATCTTTGGGCACCTCTGCACCTCATATACATTGGTTCACATCATGGCCCATACTCTCCTCTATTCCATCATGTAGGCCCTGTGAGGATTTACAATGTCCGGTGATTACCTCTGAAGCACCATCCAGGGCAGCTCCATGTCCCTAAGACGCCTCCACCTCTCATCTCTTCCTGCCTTTCCCCATACCCTTTGTCCATTATGTCCACTTTTCCCAATCCAATGCCACCTCTTCTATGTGGACACTGGATTGGTTGTGTCCATTGCACCTTTATGTCAAGAGGAGGCTCAGATTCCACCTGGATGCTGGATGCCATCCTCCCATTTTCAGTTGTAATCACTCTAGGCTCCATGGTGTGGTGGTTGTCCTTCTTCACCTCCATCTTAGCTGAGTGTGGTAAGTCCAATAAATCAGATTGTAGGTGCTGGAGTCTGTTGAGGCTCAGGATCTGGCTATCACATTGTCAGTCCAGAGATTCAAATCCCCTAAATATATCTTAAACCCCAACATTAACTGCACCTCCAGCACATTAGCATGAAAGTCTTATGAAGGGAGATCCCATCTGAGTCCAGATTCATCACACATAAACACCATTTCCAAAGAGGGGCCATCTGCCCTGGTAGTTAACCCCATCGGCCATGACCATAACTCCCATGGGTCTCTTTAGCCCTCAAAGGAACCAATATCTGGGGGTTGTATCTGCTTTATCTGTCTCTCTGACTCTGCTCAGTTGTGCATGAGGGCAAACCTTCTGCCAGCCTCCAGACTCTTTTTTAGAAACTCGTAGCCATATAAACTCATTTCTCCTTTCCATTTCCCCCTTACTTTAGGTCAAACAGCATTTTAAAGTCATGGTATTTTATGTAGACATGGATATTCTGCTGATCCGCATTGAACCTTCCATATAAGGTCATTTTCCAGTTGCATCATCAGTTGGTAGTTGATAGTGGTCCCTCGTTGCCAGGGAGGCTCATCCCCGGGTGTCATGTCCCACGCTGGGGGGAAGGCATTGCATTTACATGCTGAGTTTGGCTTCGAGACTGGCCACATTTGAGTAACATGAAGGCTGACAGAAGGGAATTCCCAGGCACAAAGTTGCTCTAGGCCTTGTTATTATTTTGGGTTTATCAGCTCACAAGCATAGTCATTAGTATCAGGGGCTCACTGTTGAACCCTCACTCCCTCCCGGTCCCCACCACTGTACCTGGGAGACTGTCGCTGCTCCCCTAGGGACCACGACAGAGCACCACTGGCCGGGAACCCAGTACCCCCCCTACTGTGGTTTTTAATTGTTGCCACTATGAGTATATCCAAACATTACCATGCACCCTGGACATATGTTCTGTACAGCTCCCTGTCAGTCATATATCATCTGTCATTGGTATCCCATACCAGTATCCCTCCATTGCCATTGTTGAAACACTCTGTGATCCAGAACTCCCCGAAATTTGAAGCCCAATATAATGTCATGGTCCCTTACTAGGGAATGGCATATAGCGATGAGTTTAAAGGATAGATAAAGAACTTGGATAAAGTTAGATAAAGAACTTAGATAAAGAATGTTGACTTGAAAAAATTCCACATCCTATTTCCCCCCCCCCCCCTAATTATTCAGCTTTTCTTCACAGGAGTCCTAGACCACAGCAATGTATATATATAATATACAGCACTCCCACACATCCACCAGAAAACCTTTTCCCTTCCACAGTGATACTCTTACGCCCTATTTATATCATATTTACTTAAAGTGATGTACAGAGTCTGAGACATTAGCTTTCTAACAAGGTGACATCTGTATTTACATTATGGTGCATACTTTAGGATACACAGTTCTTTACATTTTTAGTTATCCTATGTTTTACATTATGGTTTACATTATCAGTCTGTCATCTCCTATATGTTATGGTGTAATATTACATGTTTTATATCCATCCTTGTGTACTCTCAAGAAACTCCTCTCTTACCCCCATTTACTTTGGTTCCACACATTTAACGTCCATTTTCCCTTCCACCTTAGTGCCCTCAGTGATAGCCAACCTCCGTTTCCTGAGGAGCCACTTCCAGAGATAGATGGAATAGTGTTCAGGGCCTAACTTGCTCAACTGCCCCAATGCCCTGGGATCCACCCTTTCTCTCGAGGGATACAGTTCCCTCTATTGGATGGCATTAGTCCTCCCCAGGATGTGGGTCCACCCCCACTCTCACTACTTGGGTTTCTACCCCATGGTGTCACCCACTCTGGCAGAATGAGCATTTAGACATTCCCCAGGAGCCCGTCCTGCACCAGACCCTCCCCTCCGAGCATTCTAAACAGGTAACCCTCTTTATTATATTTTGATATGATTTTCTCGGCATTTTACTCTCCACCAACACCTGACCCTCTCCTGGTTCGTATGCTACCCCTCCCTCCCCCCACTTTTGGGCAACGTTACCCACCCGTCCCTCCCCAGCCACCCTCAAACCCGCAAAGCCCCAAGCAAAGGCAACCCCTTGCCCCCCTTTTATCTCTTCTTTGTGTTCATACTTACCACCATCTCGTCTTAAATTCCACCCCTGCAGACATCGGCTCATATCCTTCCTCCACCCTCCGATTTCCTGCAAGCCTATCGTTCAGTCTCTTGCTATCTAGGGCAGCTTGTTTATTTCATATCATTGAGGTCATGTAGTATTTGTCCTTCAATGTCTGGGTTGCTTCACTCAACATAAGGTTCTCAAGATTCATCCATGTTATCACATGTGTTTGTAGTGTGTTTGTTCTTACAGCCGAGTAGTATTCCATTGTGTGTATATACCACATTTTATTGATCCACTCGTCTGTTGATGGGCATTTGGGTTGATTCCAACTTTTGGCAATAGTGAACAATGCTGCTATGAACATTGGTGTACATATATTGGTTTGTGTTCTTGTTTTCAGTTCTGCTGGGTATATTCCCAGCAGTGGTATTGCTGGGTCATATGGCAAATCTATGGCTAGTTGTTTGAGAAACCGCCATACTGTTCTCCAGAATGGTTGGATCCTTCTGCATTCCCACCAGCAGTGGATGAGTGTTCCCCTTCCTTCACATCCTCTCCATCACTTGTATTCTTCTGTTTTTTTCATAGCTGCCAATCTTATGGGTGTAAGATGGTATCTCATTGTGGTTTTGATTTGCATTTCCCTGATAGCTAGAGATTTGGAGCATTTTTTCATGTGCTTTCTTGCCATTTGTATTTCTTCTTCGGAGAAGTGTCTGTTTAAGTCTTTTTCCCATTTTTTAAATGGATTGTTTATCTTTTTATTTTCAAGATGTAGGAGTTCTTTATATATGCAAGTTATAAGTTTCTTATCAGATATATGATTGCCAAATATTTTCTCCCACTGTGTGGGCTCCCTTTTTACTTTCTTGACAAACTCCTTTGAGGTGCAGAAGGCTTTAATTTTGAGGAAGTCCCATTTATCTATTAGTTCTTTTGCTGCTCGTGCTTTTGGTGAGATATTCATAAATCCATTACCTATTACAAGGTCCTGTAGATGTTTCCCTACACTGCTTTCTAAGGTTTTTATGGTCTTGGCTCTTATATTTAGGTCTTTGATCCATCTTGAGTTGATCTTTGTATAAGGTGTGAGATGGTAATCCTCTTTCATTCTTCTACATATGGCTATCCAGTTCTCCAGACACCATTTGTTGAATAGGCCACTCTCTCCCAGTTGAGAGGGTTTGGTGGCTTTATCGAATATTATGTGGTTGTATATGTGAGGTTCTATATCAGAGCTTTCAATTCGATTCCATTGGTCTATATGTCTCTCCTTATGCCAATACCATGCTGTTTTCACCACCGTAGCTTTATAGTATGTTTTGAAGTCAGGGAGTGTGATTCCTCCAATTTCGTTTTTCTTTTTCAGTATGTCTTTGGCTATTCGGGGTCTCTTTCCTTTCCAAATAAATTTCATAGTTAGTTTTTCTAGTTCCTTAAAGAAGGCTGCATTGATTTTTATTGGGATTGCATTGAATGTGTAGATCAATTTTGGTAGGATAGACATCTTAATAATGTTCAGTCTTCCTATCCATGAACAAGGAATAGTCTTCCATTTATTTAGGTCTTCTTTGATTTCCTTGAACAATCTTGTATAGTTCTCAGTGTATAAGTTCTTTACCTCTTTAGTTAAATTTATTCCTAAGTATTTGATTTTTTTATTTACTATTGTGAATGGTATTTGTTTCTTGATTTCCTCCTGATCTTGCTCATTATTGGTGTACAGAAATGCTACTGATTTTTGCGCATTGATCTTATAACCTGCGACTTTACTAAACTCATTTATGAGTTCTAGAATCTTCGTTGTAGATCTCTCAGGGTTTTCTATGTATAGGATCATGTCATCTGCAAATAATGAAATTTTGACTTCTTCCTTTCCAATTTGAATGCCTTTTATTTCTGGTTCTTGCCTCAGTGCTCGAGCAAGTACTTCTAAGACAATGTTAAATAGGAGCGGCGACAGTGGGCATCCTTGTCTTGTTCCTGAGTTTAGAGGGAAGGAGTCTAGGATTTCTCCATTGTAAATAATATTGGCTTTAGGTTTTTCATATATACTCTTTATCATGTTCAAAAAATTTCCTTGTATTCCAATCATTTGGAGTGTTTTTATCAAGAAAGGGTGCTGTATTTTGTCAAATGCTTTTTCTGCATCAATAGATATAATCATGTGATTTTTTTCCTTCAATCTGTTTATATGGTGTATTACGTTGATTGATTTTCTTATGTTGAACCATCCTTGCATACCTGGGATGAATCCCACTTGGTCGTGGTGTATAATTCGTTTAATGTGTTGTTGAATACGATTAGCAAGTATTTTGTTAAGTATTTTTGCGTCTAGGTTCATTAGAGAAATTGGTCTGTAATTTTCCTTTCTTGTGATGTCTTTGTTTGGCTTTGGTACTAGGGTAATGTTGGCATCATAGAAGGAGTTGGGTAATGTTCTTTCTGTTTCGATGGTTTGGAATAGTTTCAGCAGGATTGGTGTCAGTTCTTTCCGGAATGTTTTATAGAATTCACCTGTGAAGCCATCTGGCCCTGGGCTCTTCTTAGTTGGGAGATTTTTAATAACTGATTCTATCTCTCTGCTTGTGATTGGTTTGTTAAGCTCATCAATTTCTTCTTTTGTCAATATGGGCTGTTTATGTGTTTCTAGGAATTTGTCCATTTCCTCTAGATTGTCATTTTTGTTGGAATATAGTTTTTCAAAATATCCTCTTATGATAGTCTTTATTTCTGTGGGGTCAGTGGTGATATCGCCTTTCTCATTTCTTATTTTGTGAATTTGCATCTTCTCTCTTTTTTTCTTTGTTAGTGTTGCTAAAGGTTTGTCAATTTTGTTAATCTTCTCAAAAAACCAGCTCTTGGTCTTGTTTATCTGTTCAAGTGCTTTCTTATTTTCTATTTCATTTAGTTCTGCTCTTATCTTTGTTATTTCCTTCCTTCTTCTTCCTGTTGGGTTACTTTGTTGTTGTTTTTCTAATTCCTTCAAATGTGCAGTTAGTTCTTCAATTTTTGCTCTTTCTTCTTTTTTGATATATGAATTTATGGCTATAAACTTCCCTCTCAGTACTGCTTTTGCTGCATCCCATAAATTTTGGTATGTTGTGTTATCATTATCATTTGTTTCAAGGTAGTCATTGATTTCTTTTGAGATTTCCTCTTTGACCCACTGTTTTTCTAAGAGTGTGTTGTTTAATTTCCAAATCGTGGTGTGAAATCTGGGCTTCTTTCCCTTGCAAATCTCCAGCTTGACTCCACTGTGGTCAGAGATAATGTTTTGTATGATTTCAATCTTTCTGAATTCGTTCAGCCTTTCTTTGTGGCCTAGCATATGATCTATCTTGGAGAATGATCCATGTGCGCTTGAGAAAAATGTATATCCTGCTGTGTTTGGGTGTAGCGATCTATATATGTCTATTAGATCGAGCTCCTCTAATATACTATTCAGATGTTTTGTGTCTTTGGTGATTCTCTTTTGAGATGTTCTGTCCAGAATTGATAGTGGTGTATTAAAATCCCCCACTATAATTGTAGATGTATCTATTCTTTCACTTAGTTTTTCCAGCGTTTGCCTGACGTATTTAGAGGCAACCTTGTTAGGGGCATAGATATTTATGATTGTTCGATCTTCTTGACAGATTTTCCCTTTGACTAAAATGTAGTATCCTTCTTTGTCTCTCACAATTGTTTCACATTTAAAGTCTATTTTGTCTGATATTAATATAGCTACTCCTGCCTTTTTTTGGTTATTGTTAGCTTGTATGATTGTTTTCCAGCCTTTCACTTTCAATCTCCATGCGTCTCTGGGTCTAAGATGTGTCTCTTGTAGACAGCATATGGATGGGTCATATTTCCTTATCCAGTGTCCCAGTCTGAATCTTTTGATAGGTGAGTTTAATCCATTGACATTCAGTGTTATTACTATCAAGGAATTATTTGTGTTAGCCATATTTTGATTGGATTTGTGTTTGTCATATTTTGTTTGTATATTTTTTTTTGTCTTTTTTGTTGTTGTTGTTGGTCTTATACTCTCCTCCATCTTTGCCTTTCCTGTTTTTTCCTTTCTTCCTGCAGAACTCCCTTTAGAATTTCTTGAAGGGGAGGTTTCTTGTTGGTATACTCTTTCAGTTTCTGTTTGTCTGCGAATATTTTGAACTCTCCATCATGTTTGAATGCTAGTTTAGCTGGATAGAGTATTCTTGGTTGGAAATTTTTTTCCTTTAGTACCTTGACTATATCATACCACTGTCTTCTTGCCTCCATGGTTTCAGAAGAAAAATCAGCACTTAATCTAATTGAGCTTCCCTTGTATGTGATGGTTTTCTTTTCTCTTGCTGCTTTTAGGATCTTCTCTTTGTCTTGAGCATTGGATAATTTGACAAGTATATGTCTTGGGGTGGGCCTGTTGGGGTTTATGACTTGTGGAGTGCGCTGTGCTTCTTGGATATGTACATCTGTCTCTTTCAGTAGATTTGGGAAGTTTTCAGTCATTATTTCCTGCAACACTCTTTCTGACCCCTTTCCCTTCTCTTCACCTTCTGGAATGCCTATAATACGTATGTTTGAGCGTTTTGCATTGTCATTCAGGTCCCTAAATCCTAATTGGATTTTTTCTATCTTCTTATTGACCCCTTCTACTATCTGTTTGATTTCTGATGTACTGTCTTCCACATCACTAATTCTCTGCTCTGTCTCTTCTAGTCTGCTGATATTTGCTGCAAGTGTATTTTTGATTTCTTGAACTGTGGTGTTCATTCCCATCATATCTGTTATGTTTTTGCGTATGTCTGCAATTTCCCCTCCAAGTGATGTCTTCATGTTGTTAACCTCTTTCATTACTGCATCAATTTTGTCGGTGATAAATGTTCTGAGATCTTTCATTGCTTGTGCCAAGTTTTGCTCCCCTTCGTGATTATTGGTTTGTTGATTGGATTCAGCCATGTTTTCCTGATTATTGGTTTGGTTCGTAGATTTTTGTTGCTTTCTGGTCATCTCTTTATTTTGACGAATTTAATCAGTTCCTTAGCTTCTTTGTCTGCTCTTGGAGGTTAATTAGTTGTTATTTTTGCACAGGTGTTATATCTTCTCTTTGTCACTTTTATCTTCTTATTCTAGTTACTTGTTGTTGGTTAAGTTCACTTTAGAGGAAAGTATTAGTGTTGGGGAAAGGCAATTGTGTAAGCAAGGGAAAAGTGTAAAGTTGTATTGGTGATGTATGTTAATAAAGCAGGAATATGAGATCTGGAAGGATGGAGGTTAGATTCATGTAGATTGTATAGAGTTATAGCTGTAGGTAGAGTACCTTTTATGAAGTTGATGACTGAATTTGGGAGGAATATGGTATGAACTACACAGCTATTGTTTTCATGAGAGAGGGAAAAAGAAAAGAAAGGTAATAGTTTCAAGAGTGGATAATAGACAGAAAACAGAACAAAGGTATTAGAAATTAAGAGTTAGACACTTTGTGGATCAAAGAACGGGAGGTGGGGGGTGGAATATAGGAGAGACTGTAGATGATAGTGGATATCAAGATGCAGGGGAAGGGGGATAGTGTAGGTAGCCTAAATCAGTTCACACAGAAATGAGGCAGTGGAGGATGGGAAAACCCAGCAAATGTGAGGTGTTCCCTGTAGCACCTATTGTATACTTGAATTAAAGTAAAAATAAGTGGAAGATGAGGGACAAGAGGGAAAGAGAAAACCGAAAAAAAACAAAAAAAAAAAAAAAAAAAACTAATTATAATAGAGAAAAAAGAAAGGCAAGAAGAAATGAAGAAAGAAAAAGAGGATGGGCAAACGGTGGGGAACGGATAGGGAGAAGAGAGATACAGGTACACACGTGTCACAATTGCAACACTATCTAAAACAACAACTTCCCCCCGCTTTGCCCTAAAACCCCCCCGTCTGTCTGCCCAAATGGGTCTGCAAGCACCTCCCTTCCCACAAACCCCCAATAGGCCGCTCAGGGCCCACGAACTCCCCAGTACTGCAGATGCTAAAAAAAAAAAAAAAAAAAAAAAAAAAAAAAAATTTAAGTAAAATTAAACAAACAAACAAACAAACAAACAAACAAAAAAAAAAAAAAAAAAAAACAAAAAAAAACAGAAACCCCTCCGCAGGCCCGGCTCCGCCCGCCGCGGAGGCTTGGACCGGCTCTGCCCGGCTCCTCACGCCGCCTTGGCCTGGCCTGGCTCCGCCCAGCTCCGCTCGCTACAGCGGCCCAGCCGGCTCCGGCATCCACCTCCCGCCACCGCGGCCTGGACCGGCCCTGCCCGGCTCCGTACCCGCCGCGGCCTGACCCAGGCCCGCCCGGCTCCAAACGCTACCGCGCCCGCAGCCGGGGCCTGAACCGGCCCCGCCCGGCTCCAAGCGCTACCGCGGCCCGCAGCCGGGGCCTGCACCGGCCCCGCCCGGCTCCAAGCGCTACCGCGGCCCGCCGCCGGGGCCTGCACCGGCCCCGCCCGGCTCCAAGCGCTACCGCGGCCCGCCGCCGGGGCCTGCACCGGCCCCGCCCGGCTCCAAGCGCTACCGCGGCCCGCCGCCGGGGCCTGCACCGGCCCCGCCCGGCTCCAAGCGCTACCGCGGCCCGCCGCCGGGGCCTGCACCGGCCCCGCCCGGCTCCAAGCGCTACCGCGGCCCGCCGCCGGGGCCTGCTCCGGCCCCGCCCGGCTCCAAGCGCTACCGCGGCCGGCCGCCGGGGCCTGCACCGGCCCCGCCCGGCTCCAAGCGCTACCGCGGCCCGCCGCCGGGGCCTCCACCGGCCCCGCCCGGCTCCAAGCGCTACCGCGGCCCGCCGCCGGGGCCTGCACCGGCCCCGCCCGGCTCCAAGCGCTACCGCGGCCCGGCCCGGCCTGGCTCAGCCCCACCGAGCGGGGCTAGATGCCTCGTCTCCGCCTACCCAAGAAGGGAATCCTCTGCAGGTAGCTGGGATCTCCGTGTATATTTCACAGACGAATCCTCTCTGTTACCTTCCCTCCAAATCGATGTCCAAACACCTCCGGACCAGCAAAAATCCCGAAACAATCCGGTCCCAAAGAGTCTCCAACGCCACCCAGCCGATTCCCTGCAGAAGACTCTAACAGGTATGTTCACTCAGCCGCCATCTTGCCCTCAAATGCAATTTAAATACATGACAAGACACCCTTTTCCACTGAATTGCGTGGCAAAAGCTAACAGGACAAAAAAAAAACTGTACAGTGGAGGTGGGGGTGACACAGCCACCTTCACTCTCTGCTGGGGAGGTGGGACATCTACCATTCAGAATCACTATCTACTGACATTACACTAGTAGTCCCACTCTTAGCATTATAGTCTGCCGCTTGAAGGAACATGGGCCCCAGTAGAATGACATGCAAGGATGTTTACTACAGCATTGTGGATAGAGACCAAAGATGGAAAGAACCTGAAAGATTATAAGGTGGGGAACTGGTGAGTAAGTCCCATAAAATACTACACCACTTCAAAAAAGAACGTATTTGATCCACACATATTGGTCTTGAGGAAGGTCTATGTATACTGGACATAAAGGTAAATTATATGATACACTGGACATAACAAAGAGAAAAGAAAATTGGTTTCCATATTTGTGTATGTTTGGCATAGAAAGCACAGTTACAAATTTGTTATTTCAGGGAATCGAGGTGGTTGGGGTTAACTAATTTTAGTGTTTATCTTTATAGGCCTTGGCATTGTTAAAATTTTTTTAAAAGAAAAGAGTAATGACTTTTCATATATTTAGCTTTTACCAGAATATGATCCTGAGTCAAGTTTGAAGGACAAAGCAGAAGGTGTTGAAGTCTGTTGAGACTATTTCCAATCACACAAAAAAGGTGTGCTGTGAAATTTATGAGAGGGAATCTTTATAGCTCAGATACCACCTAAACTAAAGTTTCCCAGAGAAGAGTGAAATTTCTGACTTGGTTTAAAAATGCACTCAGAAATAATTAGGATTTGTAGAGTTCAGAGATTCAGACTTTTTAATCAAATGGCTGTTGTGCGTGCTAAACCCTTTAAAACCCTTGAAGTGAATCAAGGAATACTAAGACTCATACACCTTCAAAACTTGAAACCATCTAGAAATCTCATACAGCAGGAACTGGTCCTATAGGACAAGACAGAAATGGGGTCAATTTACCAAAAAAAAGGCCAGCTATTTCACATAGCTCCAAGTAAATTAAAGTTTTCCCTTTTAATAAAGTTATGGAGATGAGTCAAAAGAGAAGCGACTTAGTTTTCAGAAGGGGCACAAGAAAACTGTTTGCCCTCAGTGAAATAATGCCATACACTTTTTGTTTTTACCTTATAGAAAGGATATTCTAGAACTGAGGATAAGTACAGTTGTGTCAGTTGTGCTAGACTCAGTCTGTCCAGACATGATTCTTCACCTGAAATGAAAAGCATGCCAATCAGTTACGTTTCAATTTTCCTACTTGTAATGAAAAAAATCATGAACATCCAGCACTAATTAATTCATTCCAGAAGTGTGATGGATTTTTAAGTGACACTAGAAAATGAATTGTTAGAATTATGCCCTCATGCTTGCTTAACCAGTGACATCTTATTTTGACTTCTACAAACCCAAGCTCCTAACTTCTGCCCCTTGTTGGGAGTCAGGTAGTTAGAGCAGCAGACCTCTGCTAATGGGAGCATCTCGATGATCCCCCACAGGAGTATGAATGGCCCAGTGAGGTGCTGATGTCTTCCACCTTTAGGAAGCACATCCACCAGCCCATCAAGCCACTGAACCACCACCATGGCAGCGCCAACCACGTGAGGGCTGACTTCTACTGAAAGAACAACATCCCCAGCATCAAGGCTCCTGGCTTTAGGTACTTTTCTCCAGCCTGAGGGTCACCCCAGGCCCCAAAGGCCCAGGAGCTCCTTTCATGGGGAAGGAGGGACACCTGGGGCCTTAAATCCTCATTGTGCTGACATCTTGAAACTGCAGAGATTCCCCATTTGGCCTTATGGTGGGGACAATGAATGACAAGCAGCTTCCCTAAGGGGCCCTGGTTAAGAACCTGGCAGACACCTTTAGAATGTAGGCACATCCAGCAGGTGGATTTTTACATGAGACTATTTCAGATTGTGATGCTGGTGACTCATTCACTGCGGGCACCTTCACAACATTAAAAATATCCCCCCACCTTAAGTGACTGGGATTTGTGTTCATGGGCTTTCTGCATTTGTGTTCTGGGAGGGGTGTGCAGTTATTTTCCTAATAGTCACAGAAGCCACTACTGCCTGATATTATCTCTAGTGTACCTAAAACAATGCTTGCAATTTACTTTCCTCAAGAGGAAATATCAGGAAAGTTACATTTTAGCACAACTGAACTCTAGATATACTGCAGTGCAATTTCTCCCCAGTGGTCTGAACTGAAAAAAATGGAATTTTGTTCACTCGAGGACAAAAATCCCTAAGAAGGATGGATGGCCCTGGTGGCCAGCATTTTCTGTTGTTACCCTGTAAGTGAGAAGCAGCTGAGGTCATGAGGAAAGCATGGAGCTTGGCATTCACCAGGGTTGGGTAGAATTCTGGCTCCTCCATTTTCTAGCTCTGAGGTCTAGTGTAAGTCTTGTCATCTCTCTGAGCCTACATTCCCCCATCTTTACAGTGGGGAATGCTAACCTTGTCTGTGTCTGAGTCTGAATTCAGTGTCTCAGGGTTTGGAGGCTAGACATCAGATCAAGGGATTAGCAACCACACAGTCCTGCAGGGGGGCATCCTGATGTTGGCTCAGCCTCTGCTCATCACATGGCCATCTGAATCCTGTGGTCTCCACTTCTGCACAGGGGTACATCTGTCTAGATCCCCTCCTTGTGAGGTCTCCAGTCCTGTAGGATGAAGGCCCTCCTGGCTCAAAATTTGGTTTCATCTTAAAAGGATCTTTGAGATTCTTCCAAATAGCTCCCACCCACAGCACTAGGGACCAGGATTTGAATGTGTCTTGGGGGATATGAGTCAGCCCCCATCAGTAATTCTGTGAGGGGCTTGGTGAGCTCACAGAGTTGGTCATAAAACAGGTGGCCCTCTGGTACACCACCCTGCTCTTCAATCGTGCTGAAGATCATCAACTTTTGATGATTTTAAAGCAGATTGCTTTTTTTTTTCAAATTCTACTCAGTTTATTCATTTTTTAAAAAGATATTACATTAAAAATAATATGAGGTCCCCATTCACCCCCACTGCCCCCACCCCACCACTCCTCCCACAGTAACACACTCCCCCATCATCATGTCACGTCCATTGCATCTGGCGAGTACATCTCCAGGCATCGCTGTACCCCATATCCCGTATTCCACACCATAGCCCACACTTTCCTATGTTCCATCGGGTGGGCCATGGGAGGACAAACAACATCTGGCAATTGTCCCTGGGGCACCACCCAGGACAACTCCAAGTCCCGAGAATGCCTCCACATTACTTCTCTTCCTTGTCTTCCCCTCACCCAGCAGCCACCATGGCCACTTTTTCCTCATCAATGCCACATTTTCTTGATTATTAACCACAATAGCTCATGAATAGAATATCATTAAGTCCACTCTGATCCTTACTGTATTCCTCCTTCCTTTGGACCTTGGCTTGGTTGTGTCCATTCCACATCTATGTCAAGAGGGGGTTTAGATTCCACATGGATATTGGATGCAATCCTCCTGCTTTCAGTTGTAGGCACTCTAGGCTCCATGTTGTGGTGGTTGACATTCTTCAACTCCATGTTAGCTGAGTGGAGTAAGTCCAATAAATCAGAGTGTAGGAGCTGTAGTCTGTTGAGGGCAGGGCCTGCCTATCATATTGTCAGTCCAGAAATTCAAACCCCCAAGATATATCTTAAGCCCCAGCACCAACTACAATTCCAGTAAAGTAGCATGAAAGGCTTGTGAAAAGAGATCCCATCTGAGTCCAGCTTCATCATGCAGAAACACCAGTTCCAAAGAAGGGCCAACTGACATGGCAGTGAACCCCATCTGCCATGACCATAGAACCTGTGGGTCTCTTTAGCCCTCAAAAGGACCAATATCTGGGGGTGTATCTACTTTATCTGTCTCTAAGACTCTGCTCAGGTGTGCATATGGGCAATCCTTCTGAAAACCTCCAGACTCTTTTTTAGAGACTCATAGCCATATAAACTCATCTGTCTTTTCCATTTCCCCCTTAATTTAGGTCAAACAGAATTTTTAACTCCTGTTATTATATGTAGATAGGGATATTTTGCTGGACCGCGTTGAACCTTTAATTCAAGGTCATTTTCTAGTTGCATCATCAGCTGGTACTTGGAAGTGATCCCTTGGTGCTAGGGAGGCTCATTCCCGGGTGTCATGTCCCACGTTGTTGGGAAGGCATTGCACTTACATGCTGAGTTTGGCTTCGAGACTGGCCACATTTGAGTAACATGGAGGCTGTCAGGAGGGAACTCCTAGGCACAGTGCTGCTCTAGGCCTTGTTCTTACTTCAGGCATATAGGCTCACAAGCATAGTCATTAGTATCAGGGGCTCACTGTTGGACCATCATTCCTTCCTGATCCTTACCGTTGTACCTGGGGTACTACCGCTGCTCCCCTCCAGACAACGGCAGAGCCCCCACTGGCCAGTAACTCAGTACCCCCCCAGCTGTTGTATTTAATTTTTTCTACTATGAGTATATCCAAACATTTCCATACCCTCTGGACGTATGCCCTGTATAACTCCCTGTCAACCATATATTGCCTGTCAATAACATCCCATACCAGTATTCCTCCGCTGCCATTGTTGAACCATTCTGTGATCCAAACTTCCTGAAAAGTAAAGCCCAATATAATGTCAGGTTCCCTTGCTAGTAAAATGGAATATAGCAATGAGTTTAAAGGTTAGCTGTAGAATGCATATTGATTTGGAAAAATGCTACATCCTACCTTTTTCTTTTCTTTTTTCCTAATTATACAGCTTCTCTTCAGAGGAGCCCCAGATCACAGTAATTCATATATACAATGTATAGTACTCCCACACATCCACCATAAAACCTTTTCTCTTCCACAGTGATAATCTTTCAACTTATTCATATCATATTTACTTAAACTGATGTACAGAATCTGAGACAATAGCTTTCAAACAAGGTGACATCTGTGCTTACATTGTGGTCCATACTTTAGGATATACAGTTTTCTAAATGTTTTAGTTACTCTCCTTTGTTTTACATTATGGTTTACATTATTAGTCTGTCGTCCCCTATATGTTTTTGGTGTAATATTACATGTTTAATATTCATCCTTGTGTACTCTCACAAAACTCCTCTCTTGCCCCCACATTTACATGGTTCCATCCATTCGACATCCATTTTCCCCTCCCCTTGGGTCCCACAGCGACAGCCAATCTCCATTTCCCAAGGAGCCATGCCCAAATATACTTGCAACAGTGCTCAGGGCCTGACTTGCTCAACTGCCCTAATGCCCTGGGAGTCATCCTTTCTCTCGATTGATACAGTTCCCTCTATTTGATGCCATTAGTCCTCCCCAGGATGTGGGTCCACCCCCACTCTCACTACTTGGGTCTCTACCCAATGGTACAACCCACCCTGGCAAAATGAGCATTCAGACATTCCCCAGGAGTCTGTCCCGCATCAGACCATTCCCTCTGAGCATCCTAAACAGGTAACCCTCCTAATTATATTTTGATACGGTTTTCTCTGCATTTTACTCTCAACCAACACCTGACATGCTCATATGTTCATATGTTGCCCCTCCCTCCCCCAATTTTTTGGGCAATATTACCCCTCTGCCCATCCCCAGACCCCCTCAAACCCGCAAAGCCCCACCCAAAGGCAACCCCTTGCCCCCATTTTATCTCTTCTTTGTGCTCATACTTACCACCAGATCATCATAGATTCCACCCCTGCAGACGTCAGCTTACATCCTTCCTCTACCCCCCGATTTCCTGTAAGCCTATCTTCCAGTCTCTAGCTCTCTGAGACAGCTTGCTTATTTCATATCATTGAGGTTATGTAGTATTTGTCCTTCAATGCCTGAGTTGCTTCACTCAAAATAAGGTTCTCAAGATTCATCCATGATATCACGTGTGTTTGTAGTGTATTTGTTCATAAAGCCGAGTGGTATTCCATTGTATATATATACCACATTTTATTGATCCACTCATCTGTTAATGGGCATTTGGGTTGATTCCAACTTTTGGCAATAGTGAACAATGCTGCTATGAACATTCGTGGGCATATATTGGTTTGTGTCCTTGTTTTCAGTTCTGCTGGGTATATACCCGCAGTGGTAATGCTGGGTCAAATGGCAAATCTATGGTTAATTTTTTGAGAAACCACCAAATTGTCCTCCAGAATGGTTGGATCCTTCTGCATTCCCACCAGCAGTGGATGAGGATTCCCATTTCTTCACATCCTCTCCAGCATTTGTATTCTTCTGTTTTTTTCATAGCTGCCAATCTTAAGGGAGTAAGATGGTACCTCATTGTAGTTTTGATTTGCATTTTCCTGATAGCTAAAGATTTGGAGCATTTTTTCATGTCCTTTTTAGTCATTTGTATTTCTTCTTTGGAGAAGTGTCTGTTTAAACCTTTCCCCCATTTTTTCAATGAGTGGTTTATCTTTTTATTTTCAAGATATAGGAGTTCTTTATATATGCAAGTTATTCGTCTCTTATCAGATATATGGTTGAAAAATATTTTCTCCCATTGTGTAGGTTCCCTTTTTACTTCCTTGACAAACTACTTTGAGGTGTAGAGGGCTTTAATTTTGAAGAAGTCCCATTTAACTATTTGTTCTTTTGCTGCTTGTGCTTTTGTTGTGATGTTCATGAACCCATTTCCTATTACAAGGTCTTGTAGATGTTTCCCTACACTGCTTTCCAAGGTCTTTATGTTTTTCGCTCTTATATTTAGGTCTTTGATCCATCTTGAGTTGATGTTTGTATAAGGTTTGAGATGGTAATCCTCTTTCATTCTTCTACATATGGATATCCAGTTCTCCAGGCACCATTTGTTGAATAGGCCATTCTCTCCCAGTTGAGACGGTTTGGTGTCTTTATCGAATATTATATGGCTATATATATGAGGTTCTATATCAGAACTTTCAATTCAATTCCATTGGTCTGTGTGTCTCTCCTTATGCCCATACGATGCTGTTTTCACTTCTGTAGCTTTGTAGTATGTTTTGAAGTCAGGTAGTGTGATTGCTCCAATTTTGATTTTTCTTTTTCAATATGTCTTTGGCTATTCAGGGCCTCTTTCCTTTACAAATTAATTTCATAGCTAATTTTTCTAGTTCCTTAAAGACGGCTGTGTTGATTTTTATTGGGATTGCATTGAATGTATAGATCAGCTTTGGTAGGATAGACATCTTAATAATATTTAGTCTTCCTATCCATGAGCAGGGAATATTCTTCCATTTATTTAGGTCTTCTTTGATTTCTTTGAACAGTCTTGTATAGTTCTTGGTGTATAATTTTTTTACCTCTTTAGTTAAATTTATTCCTAAGTATTTGATTTTTTTCTTTACTATTGTGAATGGTATTTGTTTCTTGATTTCCTCCTGATCTTGCTCATTATTGGTGTACAGAAATGCTACTGATTTTTGCGCATTGGTCTAGTAACCTGCAACTTTACTAAACTCATTTATGAGTTCTAGAAGCTTTGTTGTAGACCTCTTGGGGTTTTCTATGTATAGGATCATGTCATCTGCAAATAATGAAATTTTGACTTCTTCCTTTCTAATTTGAATTCCTTTTATATCTGGTTCTTGCCTCAGTGCTCGATCAAGTACTTCTAAGACAATGTTTAATAGAAGGGGAGACAGTGGGCATCCTTGTCTTTTTCCTGACTTTAGAGGGAAGGATTTTAGGATTTCTCCATTGTAAACAATGTTGACTGTAGGTTTTTTCATATATACTCTTTATCATGTTCAAAAAATTTCCTTGTATACCAATCTTTTGGAGTGTTTTTATCAAGAAAGGGTGCTGTATTTTGTCAAACACTTTTTCTGTATCTATAGATAAAATCATGTGATTTTTTTCCTTCAGTCTGTTTATATGGTGTATTACATTGATTGATTTTCTTATGTTGAACCATCCTTGCATACCTGGAATGAATCCCACTTGGTGGTGGTGTATAATTCGTTTAATGTGTTGTTGGATATGATTAGCAAGTATTTTGTTAAGTATTTTTGCGTCTAAGTTCATTAGAGAAATTAGTCTGTAATTTTCCTTTCTTGTGGTGTCTTTTTTTGGCTTTTGTACTAGATAATGTTGGCAAGAAAGAAGGAGTTAGGTAATGTTACTTCTGTTTCGATTTTTTGGAAGAGCTTCACCAGGATTGGTGTTAATTTTTTTCCAGAATGTTTCATAGAATTCACCTGTGAAGCCATTTGGCCCTGGGCTCTTCTTAGCTGCGAGGTTTTTAATGACTGATTCTATCTCTTTACTTGTGATTGGTTTGTTGAGATCATCAATTTCTTCTTTCATCAATATAGGCTGCTTCTGTGTTTCTAGGAATTTGTCCATTTCCTCTGAATTGTCATTTTTGTTGGAATATAGCTTTTCACAGTATCCTTTTATGATAGTCTTTATTTCTGTGTGGTCAGTGGTGATATCTCCTTTCTCGTTTCATATTTTGTGTATTTGCATCTTCTCTCTTTTTTCTTTGTTAGTCTCGCTAAAGGTTTGTCAATTTTATTCATCTTCTCAAAAAAAACAGCTCTTGGTCTTGTTTATCTTTTCAAGTGCTTTCTTATTTTCTATTTCATTTAGTTCTGCTCTTATCTTTGTTATTTCCTTCCTTCTTTTTCCTGTGGGATTACTTTGTTCTTTTTTTTCTAATTCCTCCAAATATGCAGTTAGTTCTTCAAATTTTGCTCTTTCTTCTTTTTTGATGTATGAATTTATTGCTATAAATTTCACTGTCAGTATGGCTTTTGCTGCATCCCATAAATTTTGGTATGTTGTGTTAAAAGTATCATTTGTTTCAAGGTAGTCATTGATTTCTTTTGAGATTTCTCTTTGACCCACTGTTCTTCTAAGAATGTTCTGTTTAATTTCATTATTTTGGTGTGAACTGGGCCTCTGGCCCTTGCAGATTTCTAGCTTCACTCCACTGTGGTCAAAGATTTTATTTTGTATTATTTCAATATTTCTGAATTCATTAAGCCTTTCTTTGTGGCCTAGCATAGTTCTATCTTGTAGAATGATCCATGTGCACTTGAGAAGAATGTATATCCTGCTGTGTTTGGGTGTAATGATCTGTATATGTCTATTAGACAATCTCTTCTAATAAATTGTTCAAATATTTCATTTCTTTAGTGATTCTGTTTTGAGATGTTCTGTCCAGAGTTGATAGTGGTGTATTAAAATCCCCCACTATAATTGTAGATGTGTCTATTCTTTCACTTAGTTTTTTTGGTGTTTGCCTCACGTATTTAGAGGAGCCCTTGTTAGGAGCATAAATATTTATGATTGTTCATTCTTCTTGACAGATTGTCCCTTTCACTGATATGTAGTATCCTTCTTTGTCTTTCACAATTGTTTTGCATTTAAGGTCTACTTTGCCTGATATTAATATAGCTACTCCTGCCTTTTTTTTTGGTCATTGTTTGCTTGTAAGTTTGTTTTCCAACCATTCATTTCCAGCCTCCATGAATCTCTGGCTCTAAGATGTGTCTCTTGTAGACAACATATAGATGGGTCATATTTCCTTATCCAATGTCCCAGTCTGAATCTTCTCATAGGTGATTTTAATCCATTGACATTCAGTGTTCTTACTTTCAAGGTATTATTTATGTTAGCCATATTTTGATTGGACTTCTGTTTGTCATATTTTGTTTTTTTTCTTCTTCTCTTTTTGTCTTTTTTGTTCCTCTTACACTCTCCTCCAACTCTGCCTGTTCTGTTTTGTCCTTTCTTCCTGCAGAACTCCCTTTAGAATTTCTTGAAGGGGAAGTTTCTTGTTGGCATACTCTTTCAATTTCTGTTTATCTCTGAATATTTTGAACTCTCCATCAATTTTGAATGCTAGTTTAGCTGGATAGAGTATTCTTGATTGGAAATTTTTTCTTTTTGTAATTGACTATATCATACCACTGCCTTGTTGCCTCCATGGTTTCAGATGAGAAATCAGCACTTAATTGTATGGAGCTTCCCTTGTATGTGATGGTTTTCTTTTCTCTTGCTGCTTTTAGAATTTTCTCTTTGTCTTGAGCGTTGGAGAATTTGACAAGAATATGTCTCGGGGAGGGCCTTTTGGGGTTTATGATGTTTGGGGTTCACTGTGCTTCTTGGATTTGTACATCTGTCTCTTTCAGTAAATTTGGGAAGTTTTTGGCCATTATTTCCTGCAACACTCCTTCTGACTCCTTTCTCTTCTCTTCTCCTTCTGGGATGCCTATAATATGTATGTTTGAGCATTTTGCATTGTCATTCAGGTCCCTAAGTCCTAGCTGGATATTTTCTATCTTTTAATCGATTTTCTATCTCTTTGATTTCCGGTGTACTGTCTTCCACATCACTAATTCTCTGCTCTGCCTCTTCTAATCTGCTGCTATTTGCTGCAGGTGTATTTTTATTTTCTTGAACCGTGGTGTTCATTCCCATCATATCTGTTATCTTTTTGCATATGTCTGCAATTTCCCCTCCAAATGTTGACTTCATATTGTTAACCTCTTCCTTTACTTCATTAAATTTGTCTGCGATATATGCTCTGAGATCTTTAATTACTTGTGCAAAGTTCTGCTCCCCTTCCTGATTTTTAGTTTGTTAATTGGATTCAGCCATGTTTTCCTGATTACTGGTTTGTTTTGTAGTTTTTTGTTCCTGTCTGGTTATCATTTTATCTTGATGGGTTATTCAGTTTCTTAGCTTCTTTGTCTAGTCTTGGGGATTAGTTAGCTGTTGTTTTTGTGTAAGTGTTATACCTTCTCTTTGTCACTTTGTTCTTCTTATTCTAATTTCTTGTTGCTAGGTGAGTTCACTTTGAAGTAAAGTATATATAGGGCCAGGGAAAGGCAATTGTGTAAGAAAGGAAAATGCGTAAAGTAGTATTGGTAAGAAATGTTAACAGAGCAGCAATATGAATTCTGGGAGAATGGATATTAGATTCATGTATGTTGTGTAGAGTTATAGCAGTAGGTAGAGTACCTATAATGAGGTAGTTGACTGAATATGGGAGGAATATGGTATGAATTAAAAGGCTAGTGTTTTCTTGAGAGAGGGAAAGAGAAAAGAAAGGCAATAGTTTCAAGAGTGGATAAAAGACAGAAAACAAAACAAAGGTATTAGAAATTAACAGTTAGACAATTTTGGGGATCAAAGAAAGGGAGGTGGAATATAGGAGAGACAATAGATGATGGAGGATATCAATATGTGGGGGAAAGGAGATAGTGTAGGTAGCCAAAATCAATTCATACAGAAATGAGGCAGTGGAGGATGAGGAAACCCAGCAAATGTGAGGTGTTCCCTACAGCACCTATTGTATAAGTAAGATAAAATAAGAAGAAAATGAGTGACAAGAGAGAAAGAAGAAAAAAAAGACTTTGGGGGATACAATGGGAGAAAAGATTAGGAGATAATGCAATGTTAGCAATCACTACAATAAAAAATTTAAAAAAAATTAAAAAAAAAACAAAACAAAAAAACAAAAAAGAAAAAACACAAATGTTGAGGGCTAGGAC
The DNA here is from genome assembly GCF_030445035.2 of Dasypus novemcinctus. NCBI lineage: Eukaryota > Metazoa > Chordata > Mammalia > Cingulata > Dasypodidae > Dasypus > Dasypus novemcinctus. Next base: position 28,507,372 of record NC_080694.1, read on the forward strand.
ATACAATGACATCAGATGTACCACAGGGCATGGTGGATTCAAGGATGGAAAGTCTGTGATATTGCAGACTCAAGAGGTGTGATTCTTGGGGTGTAGGCCACCAGGGTTTAGGGGACACAGACCTGGCAACCTCAAATCTGGTTAACGGGGAGCCTGGGAGCACCGCAGTGCAACACAGCCTTCAGGGATCCCCACAGCTCAGTGCCAGACCTATGGGGGAGATCACATCCAGAAACTCTGACCTATGCTTCAGAACCCCACAATTCACCCTCTCACTAGTGTCTCCTCTGTGGCTGTATCACTAATTCGACTTCAGGACAGCTCCCGTCCTGCAATCACCTGAAACAGCCACCTGTGGGTCCCTCTACACTGCAGCCAATTTAATGACGCTGCAGATCAGCAGCCAGGCCCAGCTGGCGTGGCTGCAGCCGGAAGCGCAGATATCAGTGTTTGAACCCGAAATTCCCATGCCTTGCAAAAGATTCCCCTAATCGGCTTCCAGACGTCTCCCACTCTGCAGGCCCCTGAACCAACCTCCTGGTGATGTCTCTTTTTTTTGAGCGATTTAAGCCTGCTGCAGATTGACAGCCAGCCTTGGGGGTGGGGCTCTAGCCGGAAGCACTATTATTCATGTGAGAAATAAAAAATTTCCCCACCTCACACAAAACTCCCATCTGTCTCCCCAAATCGGTCTGCGAAGGCCTCCTGCAGCTCCGCCCACCAGAGGAGGGAGCGTCCCACACGCAGCCCCCACCACCGTGTAAGAGAGCCTCAATTTTATCTTATACATGAATTTTCTCTATTGCCTTCCCACCAAATCAATGTCCAGAGACCTCCTGCCCTGCAAAATCTTGAAACAGCCTGGTCCCAAAGAATTTCCAATGCTGCCCAGTTGCTTCTATGCAGGAGAGACACTCAGGTGCACTCACTCAACCACCATCTTGCCCCGTCCCTCTCCCCCTGCCTTTGAATTCAGCCCACTGCCCTCCAGCAAGTGTGAGGGAGGAACAATTCTTATCCAACAGTGGCCCCTAGTGGTGGTAGTTTTGCCTCTGACTTTCCGCCACAGAGCCGCTTTCTTTTTCCTGTAGCTTCTTCTGCCTCTTTTCTTCCCATCAGACATACATGAGAGAACTGTCCAGGACACAAGAGCAGAGGTTCTCTTCTCACAAAATGATTTTAAGAGCCAAAGATGGGTTCCATATATTAGTAAAAGGGGTAAACTTTCAGGAAGAAAGAACAAAAATAAACATTTATGCACCTAAGCACGAGGCTCAAAATACATGAGGCAAACACTGGGAAAATTAAGTGGAGAAATAGATGCTTATGCAAGTATAGTGGGGTAATTTAATACAAAATTATTATTACTAGACAGAACATCTCAACAAAGAATCAATAAAGAAACAAAGACTCTGAATAATACATTAGAGGATCTGGTCCTAATTGACATATACAGAACAATACACCCAAATACAGTGGGATATACTTTCTTCTCAAGTGTACATGGAGCATTAGCCAATATACACCACATACTAAGCCACAGAATAACACTCAAAGAATTAAAAAAGTTTGAAATTATACAAAGTAATTTCTCTGATTATAATGGTATGAAGCTTGAAATTAGCAGGGGCCAGAAAACTAGGTCAGAAACAAATATATGGAAATTAAACAACACACTCTACAACAAACACTAGGTCAAGGAGGAAATTACAAAAGAAATCAGGAAATACCTTGAAATGAATGAAAATGACAACAATACATATCAAAACTTATTGGATTCAGCCAAAGCTGTACTGAGAGGGAAATTTATAGACATAAATATATAAATGAAAAAAAATAATAAAGAAGAGCAAAAATCAAAGACCTAACCACACCTGTAGGAATTAGAAAAAGAAAAACAAACTAACCCCAAATGAAGTAGAAAGAACAAAATAAAGATTAGAGTAGAATTAAATGAAATAGAAAATAAGAAATCACTAGAAAAAATTAAGAAAACTAAAACATGGCTCTTTGAGAAGATCATTAAGATTGAAAAACTTTTAGCTCTATCAACAAAGAAAAAAGGAGATAAGATGTAAATACACAAAATAATAAATGAAGAAGGGGATATCACCATTAACCCCACAGAAATAGAGTATCAGAAAAGGATACTTTGAGAAATTATATGCCAACAAGAAGGATAATTTAAAGGAAATGAACTAATTCTTAGAAACACACAAACAGCTTACATTGACAAAAGAATTTGATGAACTCAACAGACCAATCACAAGTAAATATGGAATCAGAACCTCCCAAATAAGAAGAGTGCAGGATCAGACAGCTTCACAGGTGAATTCTACCAAACATTCCACAGAGAACTATCACCAATCCTGCTTAAACTCTTCCAAAAAAAAACAAAAGTAGAAGGACCATTGCCTAGCTCATTCTATGATGCCAACATTACCGTAAAAACAAAGCCAAACAAAGACACCACAAGAAAGGAAAATTACACACTAATTTCTGCAATGTCCAGATGCTAAAATCCTCAAAAAAATACTTGCTAATCATATTCAAAAGCACATAAAATGAATTATATACCATAACCAAGTGAGTTTCATCCCAGGTATATAAGGATTATCCAACAAAAGTAAATCAATCAATGTAATACACCATATAAACAGATTGAAATTAAAAATCACATGATCATATCTACAGATGCAGAAAAGCATTCACCAAAATACATCACCCTTTTCCTGATAAAAATCCTGCAAAAGAGATAGTAATAGGAGGAAAATTTTTGAACTGGAGTATATATGAAAAAGCCACAGCTAACAACATGTACAATGGTGAAATCCTAAAACCTTTCCCACTAAGATCAAGAACAAGACAACGATCTCCACTGCCCCTGCTTCTATTTAACATTGTGTTAGAAGTACTTACTCAAGCACTTAGGCAAGAAAAAGATATAAAATTCATCCAAATTGAAAGGAAGAAGTCAAAATTTCACTATTTGCAGATATCATGATCCAATGTATGAAAGGCCCTGAGAAATCTACACCAAAACTTGTAGAACTTATAAATGATTTCAGTAATGTCACAGGTTATAATATTAATGCACTAAAGTCAGTAGCATTTCTGTACACTAGTAATGAGCAATCTGTGAAGGAAATCATGACAAAAATCCAATGTACAAGAGCAAATAAAAGAATCCAATACCTAGGAATAAACTTATCGAAAATGTAAAGGATTTCTACACAGAAAACTACACAGCCCTGTTGAAGTAAATCAAAGAAGACTTTTTTAAAAATGAAGAATATTCCATTTTCATGGATGGGAAGACTAAACTTCATTAAGATGTCCATCCTACTGTAAATGATCTACACATTTAAAACAATCTCAATAGAAATCAACACATCATTTTTATTGAATTGGAAAAACTAATATGAAATTTAAATGGAAGGGCAAGTGTCCCCAAATAGCAAAAGATATATTGAAAAAGGAAAATGAAATTGGAGGAATCACACTTTTTGACTTTAAAACATTCTATAAAGCTACAGTGGTCAAAACTTCATGGTATTGACACAAGGATAAACATACCAACAAATTGAGCCAAATTGAGAGTTCTGATATAGAATCAGATATTCAAAAAGGCCACCAAACACATTCAACTGGGAGAGAATGGCATCTCCAACAAATTGTGCTTGGAAAACTGGAATCCATATCCAAAAGAATTTGAAAGAAACACCATCTCACACTACATACAAAAATCAACTCAGGATTGATCAAAGATCTAAATGTAAGAGCAAACAGCATAAAGACCTTGGAAGATAATCTAGTGGAGCATTTACAGGACCTTGTAATAGGGAATATTTTTTCATCTCTTTATTGTTTTTAATGTTACATTAAAAAAATATGAGGCCTCCATATACCCCCACCCCCTCACCCCACTCCTCCCACATCAACAACTTCTTTCATCATTGTGGGATATTCATTGCATTTGGTGAATATAATTTGGAGCACATGGATAATGGTTTACATTGTAGTTTACACTCTCCCCCAGTCCACCTAGTGAGCCATGGCAGGACATACATTGTACAATGTCTTTCCTTGCAGTACCACCGAGGACAACTCCAAGTCCTGAAAATGCCCCCACATCATATCTCTTCTTCCCTGTCCCTAACCTCAGCAGGTACTGTGGCCACTTTCTCCACATCAATGCTACAAATTCTTCCATTACTAATCACAATAGTTCCATAGTAGAATGCGGTCACCCCTCGGGCTGAAGTGTGGTTTGCTGGCCTGGCAGGGGAGCGGCCGTGGCAGGCCAAGCCGCTGCCCCCATAATAGGGTGGCTGGTCGGACTCACCGCCACCCCTGAAGGGAGCTCGGCATGGGCGCAGAGTGCCCTCGGGTCTCCCCTTCTCGGCAGCCATGCTTCCACGGCCGCCCCTCCTCCTGGATGGCGCCACACGATGCCTGTGGGGCGGCACCCTTCTTCTTCTTTCTCCCTGTGCAGGCGCAGGGCGGAAAATTCCAGTCTGCCCTTTTCCCCTCCCCTGACAGCAGCAACAGCCAGGCGTGGGCGGAAAAATCCAGTCTGCCCTTTTCCCTCCCCCCGACAGCAGCAACAGCCAGGTGTGGGCGGAAAAATCCAGTCTGCCCTCTTCCCTTCCCCCAACAGCAGCAACAGCCAGGTGTGGGCGGGAAACTCAAGTCTGCCCTCCACCCCAGCAACAGCAGCCACCAATCCCTAAACCCTGTCCCTTCCCCCAGCAATAGCGACAGCCAATCCCTAATCACCACCCCTCCCCCATCCAGTACCGCCCACTGACCTTTCTCCGGCAACCAATCAGAACAGGGCGTGGCTTCAACCAATCAGCCTTCCCCAGCCCCTATAAAACTGTTGCCTCTCCCTCAATAAAGTGGACTTGTGTGTTTAACTTGTCTCCGCGGTAGTTCTTCTGCCGTGCGCCCTCCAGTCCTGAGAGCCCCTGACAAGGGCCTGGCCTCCCTTGTCTCCAGTTCGTCGCCTGCTTCTCCGGGCAACCCCTTCATTGCCGGCTTCGCCGGGCGACCCCGTCAACCGAACCGCCCAACCCCTGTGAGACCGATCCCTCGTCTGCTGCCGGACCGACCCCTCGTCCCAAATGGGACCGACCCCTCATCCTAAGCTGGACCAACCCCTCGTCCGCAGCCAGACCCCACCTCTACCGACCGAGCAAGCCGTTGCAGCTGGCGCCCAACGTGGAGCAAGGCAACTCCACCAGACCGATCCCTCGTCTGCTGCCGGACCGACCCCTCGTCCCAAGTGGGACTGACCCCTCGTCCCAAGCAAGACTGACCCCTCGTCCAGAGCTGGACCGACCCCTCATCCGCAGCCAGACCCCACCTCTACCGACTGAGCAAACCATAACAGTAGAATATCAGTAAGTTTACTCTAATCCATACTCTAATCCTCCAGCCTGTGGACCCTGGGATGTTTATGTCCACTCCACCTCTATATTGCAGGAGCTTAGGTTCCACATGGATGAAGGATGCAATTTTCCTGCTTGCAGGTGTAGGCACTCTTGGCTCTGTGGTGTGGTGGTTGACCTTCTTCACCTCTCTGTTAGGTGGCCAGGGTAAGTCCAATAAACCAGACAGTATAAGTTGCAAGTCTGCTGAGGCTTAGGGCCTGACTATCACATGGACAGTCCAGAGATTCAGGTCTCCTGAATATACACCAACTCCAGTGCTAACCACAAGTGCAGTAAAAGTGACAGAAGAGGCATGTGTAGAAAGGCCATATGTGAATCCAACTCCATCACACTCAGGAACACAAACTCCAAAGTAGGGCCCACTGACATGGCACTGCACTCTGGAGCCATATGCCATGACCATAGAACCTGTGGGTCTCTATAGCCCTCAGGAGAACCAGTACCTGAGGTTGTATCTACTTTGGCTGTCTCTGGGACCTTGCTGAGGCGTGTGTAAGCACAACCTCTCTGATGACCTCCTGACTCTCTTTTAGAGACTCACAGCCATATAAACTCATTTGTTCTTTTCATTTCCCCCTTTTATTCAAGATCATAAAGCAGTTTTTAATGCCTAATATTACATATAGGCTGAGGTATTCTGCTCTTCTGAGTTGACCGTTTTATTAAGTCTTTTTCTAGTTACATCACCAGCTGGTGCTTGGTAGTAATTCCTCAGCACCAGGGAGTGGCATCCCTGGGAGTTGTGTCCCATGATGGGGGGAAGGTATTGCATTTACATTCTGAGTTTGGCTTGAACTTCACATCGAAATCCCAAACAGTGAAAGAAAAAATAGATAAATGGGAACTCCTCAAAATTAAAACTTTTACACCTCAAAGATGTGATGGAAGAAAATATTTGGTAATTATATATCTGATAGGAGCCTATCATACAGCATATATAAAGAAAACATATCTAAAAACAAAAGACAAACAACCCTTTTAAAAATGGGGAAAAGAGAAAGACAAAGTAGATACAACTCCAGGTATTGGTGCTCCTGAGAGGTATGGAGACACACAGATTCTACGGTCATGGCAGATGCCTCTGGAGTGGGCCTTACTATGGAAATTGTGCTCCTGAGTGTGATGGAGTTGGACTCAGATGTGACCTTTCTACACATGCCTCTTTTGTCACTTTTACTGAATTTGTAGTTTTTCACTGGGGTTGGTGTATCCTAAGAAGACTTGAAGCTATGGACTGGCCATGTGGCAGCTGGGCTCTAAGCCTCAGCAGATTTGAACCTCCTATTCTCTGGTTTGTTGAACCTCCTATTCTCTGGTTTGTTGAACACCGGCCAGCTAACAGGAAAGTGAAAATGGCTAACCACCACACCAGGGAACTGAGATTGCCTACAACTTTAAGTAAGAGAATCACATCCACCAACCATGTTGGAATAAGTCCCCTCTCAGTATAGAGGTGGAATGGACATCACCAACCCAGGGTCTACAGGATGGAGGAATAAATTATGGAATAGTGTGAGCTTAATGGTATTCTACTGTAGAATCATTTTGAATAGTAAGGGAAGCAGCTGTAGCATTGATCTGGGGAAAGTGGCTATGGTAGTTGCTGAGGGAAGGGAGAAGGAAGAGTTGAGATGTGGGACATTTTTGCTACTTGAGGTTGTCCTAAATGATATTGCAGGGACAGATGCTGGACATTATATATCCTGCCATAACCCACTGAATGTACTGGGGAGAGTGTAAACTACAATGTAAACTATAATCCATGCGGTCTGGCAGCGCTCCAAAATGTAGTCACCAAATGCAAATAATATGCCACAATGATAAACAAGGTTTTTGATGTGGGAGGAGTGGGAGGGTGGTGTGTGGGAAATGGAAGAACCTTTTACTTTTTTTAATACAACTTTATTTTGTGATCTATGTATCTTTAAGAAACATACAATTTAATAAGTAAAAAGAAAGAATACGGAACTAGCTCATGGAATAACATGGATGAACCTTGAGGTCCTTATGTTGAGTGAAGCAAGTCAGACATTGAAGGACAAATATTACATGACTTTTGATATAAATTAAGCAAATCAAGCAGACTCAGAGAGCTATTGTCTGTAAGAGATATTTAGAGGAAATACAAAGGGAGAAGTTTGTGAGCCAATGCCCATATGGACCAAATCTATGATAAGGTGAAAGTGTGTCATTGGGTACTGAAGGACTATGACAAAACATTGGTGATACTATTGGGTTAGGCATTGCTGGTTTGACAGGGGTGGGGTAGTGAGGGTAGGTTGGATGGCTCATGGAATTGGGGGAGGGTTGGGCAATGGACCATGTGAACGCTGGGAATTGTCAGGTATGTGGCTGAACGTAAAAAGTTGAGAACACTCCTATGGCAATATGACAAGGGAGGGTTATTGCCTTATGGTCTTGGATGGGGAGCATTCAGGACAGGGTGCACCTGGTGCAGGCTTCCAGGGAGAGTGTGAGAGATCATTTTGTCATAATGTTTTGGGTCGGTGTGTGGAAACCCACATAATGAGTGGGAAGCTGTTGAACTCCCATCCTGGGGAGAACCTATATCTTCTCAAACAATGGGAGAGGAGTCATTTGAGGGCATAGGTGATTCCTAGGAGGGGAGGACAAACCAGAATGTCAAGACTTCAGTGTTGCAAGTAACTATGAATCTTATCCAAGTAGTGAAGCCAGATGATCAATATTGGCCCCAAGGGGAGGCAGAGGTAGCACATAGAGTACATGAAAGAGGGGTATTTATTGGGCAATGGAAGTGTTCTACATGATCTTACAATGATGGACACTAGTCATGTTAAATGTCATCAAAATTTATAAATGTATGTGCTGTAAAATGTAAACCACAATATAAACCATTGACCGTGGTTAGTAGCTATGATTTACTGCTTGTATAACAGTTGAAACAAATGTACCATCCACATATAAAATGGTATTAACATGGGAAGGGGAAAATGGGGGAGGATGTTGGGTATATGGGAGTCCCGTATATGCTGTTTGTGACTTTTCTGTGAACTAAAACTTCTTTGAAAACAAAATTTTATAGTTTTGTTTAATGGAACAAACAAAATGGAGTAAATGGAAGGAAATGTCAGTATACACACAGTACAATATATATTAAACTGATGAAAGAAAAAAGTTTTTAAAAAAATAATAGTTTTCATTATTTTGTAATATCCCAAATTTTAAATTTTATTTTAAATTTTTTTTGTATTTTATTTTTAATATTTAACCTATCATTATTATTTGATTCCTAATAATTGTATTTGGCTATTTTATTGGCTTCATTTTTGAAGAAGCTTTGGATCACAGAAGAGTTACAATTGGTGAAGGGGAGAATCATTAGTGTGGAGTGTCAGTAATGAGGGATACATGGGAGGAATTTCACCTGGAAATACACATAAGGTATATAAATGTTTTCAAATATTCATGCGGCATTGCCACAGTGGATGGAGAGGCACACAATAACTGAGAGAATATTGTTCTAATCCTGGAGAGCTCTGCTCCATTCTCTAATGGAACAGCAGCAATCCCCCAAGTACAGGGGCAATCACTAGTGAAGAAAAATGGCCCATTGATGGACCCTTAATATTGATGACTGTGCTTATGATCCTTTGCTCTTGAAATTGAAACTTAGCCTTGTGTTTAGGGTGCCTAAAAGTTACCTTCTGAGATCCTCCTTGTTGCTCAAATGTAGCCTCTTTCTAAGACAAATTCAGCATACAAATGCGTTGTCTTCCCCCCAGAGTAGGACATGACTCATAGGGATGAGCCTTCACCAATCACATAGCAGGGTAACTGGAAAATGATGTAAAAGAAAAGGGGGGGAATGCAAAGACAAACGAGTTCAAAAGGCTGAGAGACTTCAAAGTGAATTGGGAGGCCATTTCAGAGGTAGCACTTATGCACATCTCAGCAGGATCTCATAGACTGCCAAAATAGATACTACCCCAAATAGTGAGTCTCCTGAGAGCTCTGGAGACACCTAGGTCCTATGGTCATGGTAGATAGGTCAGGAATTTGGTGCCTTCCCAGTGGGCCTACCTTGGGGTTTGTGCTCCCCATTGTGACAGAGTTGGGACTCAGTTATGACTTCCCTACACATAGCTCATCTGTCCCTTCTATTTGAACTTATACTTGGTGATGGTGTTAGTAGGTGTACACCCAAGAAACTTAAGTCTTTGGACTGCCCATGTGCCAGCTGTGCCCTGAGCCTCAGTGGAGTTGCAACACCTACTCTCCAGTTCATTGGAACCACCCAGGGCAATTAACAAAGAGGTGAGGATGGGCAACCACTGTACCAAGGAAATAAGAAAGCCTATAACTGCCAGCAAGAGCATCCCATCCATATATGGGATCAAACTCCCCTCTCAATTAGAGGTGGATTGGGCATCACCATCCCAGAATCCTTAAGAATGGGAAAGAACTATGGACTAGAGTGGACTTACTGGTATTCTTCTATAGCCTTTTTGTCTATACTTCTTGTTACTTATTGTAATTCTAGCAATGGAAGAAATTATAACATTGGTGTGGAGGCAGTGACCGCTGGAGGATCTGAGGGCAAGGAGAGGGAAAAACAGTCGTAACATGGGGGCATTTTGGGGACTTGGAGTTGTTCTGAATGGCTTTGCAATGACAGATAAAGGCCATTATATGTCTTCCCATAACCTACAAAATTATGTGGGAGAGAGTGTCAACTACAATGTAAACTATAATCAATGCTCAGTAGCAATATCCTGAAATGTGTTTATCGATTGCAATGAATGTATGTCCCTAATGAAAGATGTTGTTTATGTGGGAGAATGTGGGAGTTACGAGGAGCAGGGCATATAGAAATTCCTACACATTTTATGTAACATTTATGTAATCTAAGTACCTATAAAATAATTTTAAAAAAATATTTTTTAAAAAAGAAACCAGTGTAAGTAGGATAAGACAAAACAGCAGAGATATTAGAATGATCACTGTTTGCCCAGGCCTTAGGCAGAGGGAGGTACATTGAGTAGGTGAAGCTCAGAAATTTTCAGAACAGTGAAATTATTCTCTGTTATACTGGGATTGCAGGCATATGACATTATGTATTTTTCAAAACCCATTGAACTTGACAACATCCAAGTTCAAAAATAATCTAACTGTATTGTAAATGCATCAAATGCCCTATCTGAGGGGTATGGGAGGAAAAGATGCTGGATTAGTAATATTGGATATGAACAGTGTCTGTAATATGAAATCAATGGGCACTGTACACAGGTATGCTACTCTATTTGATATTGTGTCCCGTCAGGGTATGGGTTAACAAATTTTACTTTTATACATGTACACTGGAATTAAGCAATGAAGTAAATGAATGGAATATGGGAAATATGCTTCCCAACATGGTGTGGAAGGATTCAGATAAGCAAGGGGAGGATGTTAGATTGTTCTGTTAATGAGTTAGAGACAGACACATCAGTGTGAATTTGTGTGGAGGTAAATATAGTTACACAGGGTTGCATGTAGAAATATTTGCAGATATGTATATATACATAGGATTGTGTACACACATGTGTGTTCTTGTAATATCCATGGAGATGGCCCAGTAGCAAGGCACATATAGTGTCCAGACTTTAGATATTAAAAGCATTTTTGCAAGAAGAATTTTCTTGGAGAAATAGCTGCCTGCAGGACTAGGTCAAGAAATATACAAAAAGAGTCTGGAGTATCTCTTAGTACCAAAAAGTTAGTATGTGTTAAAATAAAACTGGTAATGTTGGGGATAATTTCAAATAGACACAGGACATAGCCAAAAGGGTTCCAAAGGTCAAAACTGGAATAAACTGAAAAACAAAATAAAGTAGTACTGTATCACAACCCAAAGTAAGAAATAAATGTCATGAAGCAATCCTAATATAAATAATTGATTTTTAAAAGATACATATTTATTGTAAAGATGAATTCCATAATATATGGAGATATTTTTCTCTCAAGGCAGTGGCACAAACATCACACTCCTGAATGTGGGCTTCACGTATTAATTTCATTCCAAAAGCCATATATGGAAATGCAGAGAATTGATGAGTATTGGGGAAGCTGGGGAAGCTCCAAACACTGTTGATCAAGGTCAACATCAAGAGTGATAAGTCATGTTGATAGGATGCACCCTAGATATGATGCAATGAAAATAACACATTATCCTGGGATCTTCCTCCAAAATCCCATTAACCCTGTCTAAACATGAGAAGAATATCAGGCAAATTGAGAGTGAGGGGCACTTTACAAAATACCCGACCTACACTCCTGAAAAGTATACAAGTCATAAAACATGAGGAGAAAATCTGAGACGTTGTCACTGCCTGAATGGCTTAAGAATTTTTGAAAATAAATATAATTTGCTATTCTGGCTTGGAGGTGTTAAGATGTTGGAAAAGTATGTGAGAAGTTCTTGAAAATCCTCTCTACTATCCTTGCAACTTTTCTGTAAATCTAACACAGTTTTAAAATATTAATGTTATTAATAAATAAGTTATTAGTGAAGTGCAAAATTCCAGAAACTTTGAACTCCAAGGTTCAATCCATGACAATTACATTTACATATCTTGGATAAGAATATAGCATTGCTGCCTCACATTATTCTTCCATTAAATCAGAATAGTGAAAAACAATTTCATGGAATAATTGAATTAAATGAAATAATGAATACAAAATGCCTGACACTGTGCTTAGGATAAAAATGAATATTTTTCTTTGTAGTCCAAGCCCACACAGATTCACTTCCCACTATAATTGTGCTATTTCCATCCCTCATCCTCTCTGTAGGGTTTTGGCAACAGCGATCATCATGTTGACTGAGAGTAAGCTTTCATCATGGCAAGTAATTTCATGACCATCACCTTCTATAAACCTGCCCTGACTCTCAATAATTTAAAACATAAATATCCATGTTCTGCACAAAACACCAGGCTCTCTATACTATGGCTACTGCCAAACTGGTCAGACTGCTTATCCCCTTTTCACATCCTACCCCTTCATTGTTCATCAGATTGCAAGAACTAATTTTAAAACCTCACCACACCATATGGTTATCTTGATTGGATTGTTTCCCTCTTGTTTCTTCTTGGTGTGCTTCTACACCTTTCTCCTCTTGAAGTTACCCCAATCTCTACTTTCAGTGTCAGTGCAGTCATCTCCCTTGTGAAGCCTTCACTTGTCTCCACAGAATGAGCATAAACTTTTAGATCCACTTCACCAGGATGTCAGTGCCATCTCAGGGTATTTCATGTAGTCACTACTATTTTTCCTTGCACATAATCTCTATAAGATGTGGAAGAATATTTTACTTATCTCTTTATTCACAAAATATTATTTAGTAACTTCCATGATGTGTTTGATGACTAAATGGTTGTTGAATGACTAAAATAAAAAATGAATGAGGGATGTGCAGAAAGGTCACATCTGAGTAAAATTCCATCATACTCAGGAATACAAACTCCAAAGTAGGACCCACTGATATGGTGCTGAACTCCAGAGCCAGCTGCCATGACCACAGAACCCGTGGATCTCTGCAGCCTTCAGGAGAACTAGTATCTGGGCTTCTATCGAATTTGGCTGTCTCTGGGACCCTGCTGAGGCATGCATAAGCATGACCCTTCTGATGACCTCCTGACTCTTTTTTGGCAACTCATAGCCATATAAACTCATTTCTCCTTTCCATTTCCCCCTTTTATTCAATCAAAAAACAATATTTAACAACTGTTATTACGTTATTACGTGAAGGTTGAGATATTCTGCTGGTCTGAGTTGACCCTTTTATTCAAAGTCTTCTTCTAGTTACATCATCAACTGGTGCTTGGTAATAATCCCTCAGCACCAGAGAAGCTCATCCCTGGGAGTCATGTCCCATGCTGGGGGAAAGTAATGCATTTTCATGCTGAGTTTGGCTTAGAGAGTGGCCACATTTGACCAACATGGAGGATCTCAGGAGGTAACTGTTAGGCAAACTGCACCTCTAGGCCTAGTTCATATTTTAGGCACACAGGCTCATAAGCATAGTCATCAGTATAAAGGGCTCATTGTTGGACCATCCTTATTAGTCTTTGTCATTGCATTTGGGGATTGATGCTGTTCCATTGGGGAATGTGATAGTGCTACCTAGTTTAGGAACTCAACATTCCCTTATTTGAAGTTTTTAATTGTAACCACTATGAAAATATCCAAACATTTTTATGTACCCTATATACATGCCTGGAGAACTCCCTCCCAGCCATGTGGCTCCCATCAATAACATCCCACACAGTGTTCCTCCCCTGCCAGAGTTGAACCTCTCTGTTCACACTGAGACGATTTTAATACTTACTCTTTGAAATCTAAATGTGATTTTGAAAATAATTGATTTTTCCTTCCAATGTACAATATATAGTCAAAATAACCTGCTGGATGTTGATTAAATTTAGAATATTAAAATTTTGTTCAACACACACAAAAAAAAACTTCTTAAAAAATGAAGCCTAATATATTGTCAAGTTCCACAAATAATAAAGTGGAAGATAGTGATGGATTTAAAGGTTAGATATAGAATACAGAGTAATTTAGAAAAACTAAATAAAGTAAAAATAAATTGGGGTATCAAAAAATGAAAATGCTTCATTTTTGATGTTTTGTCTTTCATTAATGCAATAGGTGTTGCCCCGTATGTACAGTGGCAAGGCAATTTCATTTCTTCCTCAGTGTCTACATCCTTTCTTTTTTTCTAATTATTTGTTTCGTCTTCACAAAATGTTTAGATCACAGTAATTCACATATATAATATAGGGTATTCCCACATATCCAATATCAAACATTTTGTCCCTTCCCTAGCAATGATATTTTTACATGTTCATATTGTGTTTGCTGCACTTGATGTACAGATATTGAAACATAAATTTCACCCAAGGTTCCATGTTGGCTTACATTATGATCTATATTTTAGACTATACACTTTTCTAAATTTTTAGTTATCTTATGTTTTACATTATAGTTTACATTTTAACCTATAGACTTTTATACAATTTTGGTGTAATTTAACATGTCCTATATCCATCATTGCATGATCTTGTGGAACACTTCCATTACCCTACAGTTACCCTGATTCCATCTATTCAATACCCCTCTCCCCCTCCCCAGAGCACCCACTGTGACAATCAGTCTTCATTACTTGAAGGACCATATTCAGAGATACTTGCAACAGTGTTGATGGCTTGACATACTCGACTGTCCTAACCCATTTAGAGCCACCAGTATTCTTGAGAGACACATTTCCCTGTTTGAGAACATCAGTCCTCAGGATGTGGGTATAACTTCACACTAATTGTATGGATCTCCACCGAGTGATATAACCCACTATGACAAAATGAGCATTCACACACTCCCTGGAAGCCTGACCTGTGTAAGATGTCCCTGCTTAAGCATCTTAAACAGGTAAACTTCCTTATTATATTTTCTAAAAAGTTTTCTCAACATTAGAGTTTCAACCACATACCTGACAATCTACTATGTCCAAATATTTCCCCACCCTCCCCCCAATTTCTAGGGCCATCTGACCCTTCCTCCCATCCCTAGCCCCCCTCAAGCCATCAAAGCTCCATCCAAGGCATCCCTATGCCCCCATTTTATCCCTTCCCTCTACAAATACTTACATACAGCTTATCATAGATTTCACCCATGTAGGTGTTAGCTCTCTTCCAAACTTTCTTTAAGCCTATCAACCAGTCTGTAGCTCTCTGAGACAACTTATCATGTAATATTCGTGCTTCAATGCCTGGGTTGCTTCACTCAACGTAAGGTTCTCAAGATTCATCCATGTTATCACATGTGTTTGTACTGTATTCCATCTTATAGCTGAGTAGTAGTCCATTGTATGTATATGCCACATCTTATTTATCCATTCATCTACTGATGGGCATTTGCATTGATTCCAAATTTTGGCAATAGTAAATAATGCTGCTATGAACATTGGTGTGCATATATCAGTTTGTATCCTTGTTTTCAGTTCTACTGGGTAAATACCCACCAGTGGAATCACTGGGCCATATGGCAAATCCATAGCTAGTTTTTTTTTTTTTGACAAACCCACAAACTGTTCTCCAGAATGGCTGTATCCTTCTGCATTTCCACCAGCATGAGTGAGTGTTCCCATTCCTCCACATCCTCTCCAGTACTTGTAGTCTTCTGTGTTTTTGATAGCTGCCAGTCTCGTGGGAGTAAGATGGTATCTCATTGTAGTTTTGATTTGCATTTCCCTAATATCTAGTGATTTTGAGCATTTTTCATGTGCTTTTTAGTCATTTGCATTTCTTATTTGGAGAAGTTTCTATTTAAGTCTTGCCACTTTTTAAAATGGGTGGGTTGTCTTTTTATTTTTGAGATATAGGAATTCTTTATATTTGAAGGATATTGGTCTCCTATCAGATATATGGTTACCAAATATTTTTACCCATGGGGTAGGCTCTCTTTTCATTTTCTTGACAAAGTCCTTTGAGGTGCAAAAGGCTTTAATTTTGAAGAAGTCTCATGTATCTATTTGTTCTTCTACTCGTGCTTCTGGTGTGAAGTACATGAAGCCATTTCCTATTACAAGGTCCTGTAGGTGTTTCCCTACATTGCATTCCAAGTTCCTTATGGTCTTATGGTCTTGGCTCTTATATTCAGGTCTTTGATCCATCTTGAGTTGATTTTTTTATAAGATGTGAGTTGGTAATCCTCTTTCAGTGGGTTTGGTGGTCTTGTGAATATCATATGACTGTATCTATGAGGAGCTATACCAGAATTTTCAAATTGGTTCCATTGGTCAGTGTGTCTCTCCTTGTGCCAGTACCATGCTGTTTTCACTACTGTACTATGTTTTGAAGTCAGGTAGTGTAATTCCTCCAATTTTGTTTTTTCTTTTTCAATATGTCTTTGGCTATTCGGGGCCTCTTTCCTTTCCAAATAAATTTCTTAGCGAGTTTTTCTAGTTCATTAAAGAATGTTGTGTTGATTTTCATTGGGATTACATTGAATGTATAGATCAGTTTTGGTAGGATAGGCATCTTAATAATATTTAGCCTTCTTATCCATGAACACGGAGTATTCTTCCATTTATTTAAGTCTTCTTTGATTTCCTTGAACAGTGTTGTATAGTTTTCTGTGTATAAATTTTGTACATCTTTAGTTAAATTTATTTCTAGGTATTTGATTTTTTAATTTACTATTGTAAATGGTATTTTTTATTGATTTCCTCCTCAAGTTTTTCATTAGTGTTGTAAAGACATGCTACTAATTTTTGCGCATTGATCTCATAACCTGTGACATTACTGAACTCATTTATAAATTCTAGAAGCTTTGTTGCAGATTTCTCAGGGTTTTCTATGTATAGGGTCATATCATCTTCAAATAGTGGAATTTTGACTTTTTCTTTTCCAATTTGAATGCCTTTTATGTCTGGTCCTTGCCTCAATGCTCAGGCAAGTACTTCTAACACAATATTAAATAGAAGGGGTAATAATGGGCATCGTTGTCTTGTTCCTGATCTTAGAGGGAAAGATTTTCAGATTTCAAAATTGTAAATGATGTTAACTGGGGGTTTTCCATATATATCTTTTATCATGTTCAGAAAGTTTCCATCTACTCCAATCTTTTGCAGAGTTTTTTATTAAGAAATAGTGCTGTATTTTGTCAAATGCTTTTTCTGCATCTGCAGATATGATCATGTGATTTTTTTCCTTCAATCTGTTTATGTGGTGTTTACATTAGTGTATTTTCTTATGTTGAACCATCCTTGCATACGAGGAATGAATTCTTCCTAGTCATGGTGTATAATTCGTTTAATGTGCTGCTGAATATGATTAGTAAGTATTTTGTTGAGGATTTCCACATCTATGTTCATTAGAGAGATTTGTCTGTAATTTTCCTTTCCTGTGGCATCTTTGTTCAGCTTTGATATTAGGGCAATATTGGCATCATAGTATAAGTTAAGCAATGTTCTTCTGTTTCAATTTTTTGGAAGAGTTTCAGCAAGATTGGCATTAGTTCTTTATGGAAAGTTTGGTAGAATTCACCTCTGAAGCCATCTGGCCCAGAACTCTTATTAGTTGGGAGGCTTTTAATAACTGATTCTATATCTTTACTTGTGGTTGATTTGTTGAGATTGTCAGTTTCCTCTTTCATTAATACAGGTTGCTTATGTGTTTCCAGGAATTTGTCCATTTTCTCTGAATTTTCATTTTTGTTGGAATATAGTTTTTCAAAGTATCCTCTTATGATAGTCTTTTTTCTGTGGGGTCAGTGGTGATATCCCCTTTCTCATTTCTTATTTTCTGTATTTGCATCTTTTTTTTTTCTTGTTAGTCTAGCTAAGGGTTTGTCAATTTTATAGATCTTGTCAAAGAACTGGCTCTTGGTTTTGTTTATTTTTTCAAGTGCTTTCTTATTTTTTCATTTAGTTCCGCTCTGATCTTTGTTATTTCTTTCCTTTTCCTTTGTGTTTAGTTTGTCATTGTTTTTTTTACTAAATCCTCCAACTGTGAAGTTAGTTTTTCAATTTTAACTCTTCTTTTATCACGTGTGAATATATGGCTATAAATTGCCCTCTCAGTACCACTTTTGCTGCATCCCATAAGTTTTGATATGTGCATTATCCTTTTCATTTGTTTCAAGGTAGTTATTGATTTCTTTTGAGAGTTCCTCCTTGACCCACTGTTTTTGTAAGAGTGTTTTATTTAACTTTCATATCTTGTTGCCAAATCCGTGTCTCTGACCTTTGCAGAATTCCAGCTTCATTCCACTGTAGTCAGAGAAATTATTTTGTATGATTTCAAACTTTCTGAATTCACTGAGACTTTCCCAGCAACCTATCCTGTTGTCTATCTTGGAGAATGTTCCATGTGCACTTGAGAAGAATGTTTATCCTGCTTTATTTGGGTGTAATGTTCTGTATATGTCTACTAGGTCCAGTTCCTCTAATATATTGTTCAAAGTCTTTTCTTCTTTATTGATTTTCTTTTGAGATGTTCTGTCCAAAGGTGATAGTGGTGTTTTAAAGTCCCCCACTATAACTGTAGAGGCATCAATTCCTTCCCTTAGATTCTCCAGTGTTTGTCTTACATATTTGTAGGCACCCTTGTTAGGAGTGTAATGTTTTTTGTTTGTTTTTGTTTTTGTTGTTAATGATGTATTTATTTATTTCTCTCCCCTCCCCCCCACACTAGTTGTCTGTTCTCTCTCTTTTTGCTGCATCTTCTTTGTCCGCTTCTGTTGTCAGTGGCATTGGAATCTGTGTTTCTTTTTGTTGCATCATCTTGCTGTGTCAGCTCTCTGTGTGTGCAGTGCCATTCCTGAGTAGGCTGCACTTTCTTTCACACTGAGCAGCTCTCCTTACAGGGTGCACTCCTTACGCTTGGGGCTCTCCTACACGGGGACACCCCTGCATGGCACAACAATCTGTGTGCGCATTAGCTCTGTGCATGGGACAGCTCCACATGGGTCAAGGAGGCCCCAAGTAGGTCCAGGGTTTGAACCGCGGACCTCCCATGTGGTAGACAGATGCCCTAATCACTGAGTCAAGTCTGCTTCCCAGGAGCATAAATGTTTATACCTGTTCTTTCCTTTTTGAATGATTATCCCTTTCACTAATATGTGGTGTCCATATTTGTCTCTCACAATTATTTTGCATTTAAAGTCTATTTTGTCTGATATTAACATAGTTACTCCTGCCCATTTTTGGTTATTATTTGCCTGTAAGATGTTTTCCAGCTATTCACTTTCAACCTCCTTGAGTTTAATCCATTGACATTCTGTGTTATCACTTTCAAGGAATTATTTATATTAGCCATATTTTCTTTGGATTTGTGTTTGTTATATTCTGTTTCATTTTTTACTTTTTTTTGTCTTTTTATTGTTCTTACACTCTCCTCCAACTCTGTCTCTCCTGTTTTTTATCTTTCCTCCTATAGAACTTCCTTTAGTATTTCTTGAAGGGCAGGATTCTTGTTGGTATAATCTATTAATTTCTGTTTCTCTGTGAATATTTGAACTCTCTATAATATTGAATGTCAGTTTAGGTGGACAGAGTATTCTCTTTTGGAAATTATTTCTTTTAGTACTTTGACTATATCATACCACTGCCTTCTTGCCTCCTTGGTTTGAGATGAGAAATCAGCACTTAGTTTTATGAAGCCTCCTTTGCATGTGATGTTTCTCTTTTTTCCTGCTGCTTTTAGTATTTTCTCTTTGTCTTGAGCATTGGATAATTTGACAAGTATATGTCTTTGGGTAGGCCTGTTGGGATTTATGCAATTTAGGGTGCATTGTGCTTCCTGGATGTGGACATTCATCTCCCTCAATAGGTTTGGGAGGTTTTCACCCATTATTTCCTCCAACACCCCTTCTGTTCCCTTTCCCTTCTCTTCTTATTCTGGGATGCCTATAATGCATATGTTTTCACATTTTGCTTTGTCATTCAGGTCCCAAAGTCCCTGTTGAATTTTTTCTCTCTTTTTATCTATCAATTCTACTGTCTGTTTGATTTAGGATGTACTATCTTCCATAATGGAAGACAGTACATCACTAGTTCTTTCCTCTCCCTTTTCAAATCTGCTGTTATTTGCTGAGAGTGTATTTTTGATTTCTTGGATTGTGCTGTTACTCCCCATCATACCCATTGTCTTTTTTTTGCATGATTGCAATTTCTTCTGTATGCTCTCCAAGTGTTTTCTTCATAGTCTTATCTCTTCCTTCACCTCATTAAATTGGCCCCTATTAAATGTTTTGAGAGCTTTAATTACTTGTTTGATGTTCTGCTCTTCTTCCTACTTTTTAGTTTGTTCATTGGATTGGGTCATGTTTTCCTGATTATTAGTTTGGCTTGTAGTTTTTTGTTGCTGCCTGGTCATCATTTTATCTTGGTGGGTTGATTAGCTTCTTTGTCTAGTGTCAAGGTTTAATTAGTTGCTGCTTTTCATGTGTGTTAAGTCTTCTCTTTGCCATTTTGTTCTTCTTATTCTATTTCTGTCCTGTTGGCTAAGTTCACTTGAAGGAAAATATTAGGGTAAGTGAAAGCAAAAAGAGTAAGAAAAGAAAAAAGTATAATAGTAGTATTGTTAGTAAATATTAGCAGAAGAACCATGTGAGATCTAGAAGAATGGGTATTAGACTCATGTAAGCTGTGTAGAGTTATAACAGTAAGAAAAATGGAGTATCTATAATGAGACAGTAACCTGAATATGGTGAGGAATATAGTATTAATTAAAAGACCAGTGTGGTCAGGAAAGTGGGAAGAGAAAGGAAAGGACAATAATATAGAGAGTGAATAAAAGACAGAAAATAGTACAAAGGTATTAGAAATAAAAATTGGGGGCTAAATTAAGAGCAGTGGAATGTAAGAGAAACACTAAATGATGGAGGATAGAAAGATGTAGAGGAAACGGGTAAGTATTGGTAGCCAAAATCAGTACACACAGAAAAGAGGAAATAGAGGATGAGGAAACACAGCAAATGTGAATCACTCCCTGCCACACCTAATATAAAAAATATAAAAAAGAAGAGAAAGGGAAAAAAGGGGCAACAGTGGGGGTGGAAATTCAAGCAAGAAAAGGGGGATGAAGAAGAAGAGGAGGAGGAGGAGGAGAAGTAGGAGGGGGAGGAGGAAAGGGCTGTGGGGTTATAAAGAGGAAGGAAAAACAAAAAAATAAACCAATAAAAAAGACCAACTTTTCGAGCAAGGAGTCCTCTTTGCATTTAAATAAAATGCTTAGGAGTCTGACCTTCCCCCTTTCTCCCTTTTTCCCTTCTCTCTCTCCCAGGGCAGCAGGAAAGCTGTGTGAGGTGTCCAGTAGGAGAATCAAGTGGGTCCTTGGTGAACGAAATCACCAGAGAAAACAATGTCTTAATTTCCGAAGAGAGCGTAACCACACATCACCAGGAACACCAAATATGCTAATAGAAGTTTTCAAAACACATCTTACAGTCCATCTCCCTTAGTTGTACTACAGGAGGGCTAGTTGAATTTTTTTTAAAGATTTATTTATTTATTTCTCTCCCTTCCCCCCCCCAATTTTCTGTGTCTATTTGCTGTGTCTTCTTTGTTCGCTTCTGTTGTTGTCAGTGGCATGGGAATCTGTGTTTCTTTTTGTTGCATCATCTTGTTGTGTCAGCTCTCTGTGTGTGCGGCATCAATCCTGGGCAGACTGCACTTTCTTTTATGCTGAGTGGCTCTCCTTACAGGGCGCACTCCTTGCACATAGGGCTCCCCTTCGTGGGGGACCCTCCTGCTTAGCTGAGTACTCTTTGTGTGCATCAGCACTGCGCATGGGCCAGCTCCACACAGGTCAACGAGGCCCGGGGGTTTGAACCGCAGACCTCCTATGTGGTAGGCAGACACTATAACAACTAGGCCAAGTCTGCTGCCTAGTTGATTTTCTGACTCCACCTTCTCCCAGACCAAGTTTCCGATCCCAGCATTTTTAGGTAAATTGGGCTTTCTTGGCAGATTTGCCTTTCCTTTCTTACCCAGTTTTCCCCAAGCCAGCTGGAATGCTCCTCAGCTCAAAAAAAAAAGGGGGGGGGTGGCAGGACCTGAAAATTGAACCCCCATCTCATTTGGCCCCTCTGCACCTCCCACCAAAACCCTTCAACTCACAGAGTCACTCCAAAACTGAACGGCTAGTGTATTCCCTTACCGCAGGGAGCACTGGATTGGGAGAGCGCTGGATTTGGGAGTGGGAAGTCTGGGATATTGTCAGCTTGGGGTCTGTGGGTCTGTGTAATGTGGGCTGTGGTGGCTTAGGGGTCATGGACCTGGGGAGCATTCTTCTGGGGAACACAGGGCTTGGGAATGTCGCCACACTACTAACAGTCCAGGGAATGCCCTAGGGGGAAGAGTCCCACCTCTCCACAACTTCTGACCTCAGTGTTAGAAACCCACAATTCTACCCTTAGCAAGCACGACTTCTGTTCCAGTCTCTCCAAATCAATGTCCAAACACTTCCTGCCTTGCACGTCCCCGAAACAGCCCACTGAAGCAAGATTCCAACTGTACTCAGCTGGCCTTTTGCAGGAACAATTATGAAGTGCATTCACTCAGGTGCCATCTTTCCCCACCCATCAGCTATCATCTTTTAATATCTCCATTTGTTCATCCCAGATTGTCCTTAAAGGGAAAGTACGTCTGCCTCATTATCTAAAAAAGATGAAGAAATGCACTTGCTAGCTGTTCTTTAATCCTCCCCTGGTTAGCCATGTATATCACTTTGGCTGCTTATATCCTCCCGACAGTGAACTCAGACACGTGGTCTTGCTGGATTTAGGCAGGATCAGGTCTCGAACCTAATGCCAGGTTGCCTAAGTTTGTTTTTGCCTTACTTTTTTCCTCTGGGTGGGTAACAAAAGGAAGCATTTCTACCAACTACAAGGCACAAGGTAGAAAGTACAGTTAAGAGAATGCAGCACATATGCAGAGTATGTTGGAAAACCCAGTAATCCCCAAGCTCACTGACTCCAGGAACTCAGGCTGGGTGAAAGCAGCTTCAACTGAGTCTCTAAAGACCCTTCACACACCTTCCATCCTGTGCAAGACACCTGGTCATTCTGGGGGAGGTGTGAAGATAAGTCAGCCTGGTTGTTGTCCACAGCCACATGCTAAGGCCAACAAGGCAATCCTTAGTATTTTCTTAAAGTTCTTGAGAATTCCAGGGGTGCCATACTAAAGGAACTTGTCCCACGGCTGCTGGAAATCCTGGTGTGCCTGTGCTCCAAGTCACTTTACAGGACGGGGAGGACAGAAAACCTCCCAGCATGGGCTCAGGGCTCCTGTTAACTCACGACGGCTAGCCGGAACCAGCTCACCACACCCGAGCTTCCTTCCACTGCTGCCTTCAAGCTTGTCCACTTCTGGCATGGTCACAGGGTGCCCTGGTCCACTATGGCTTTCACTTCTGTGGAAAGCATCACCTCCAGTATGGCTCCTACACTCCTAGGTTAACAAGAAGCCCAAACCATGGCCAGTGATAAAGTTTTCAATGTTTGGTACTGTGAAAACTGGATAGCTCTTTGGGTTAAAAATAAACTTGTATTTTCCCACTTCATTGCAGACAAAAGAAAATTCTGGATGGATTTTAAAAGGTAAGTGAAAAAACAGCTCTAAGGGCCTTTTAATCATCAAAGCAATGGGGAGAGATCAAAAAGAAAATATCAAACACCTTGACTATATGCATTAGTCAACAAAAGGTGTACTGATGCAAAGTACAAGAAGTCTGTTGGCATTGACAAAGGGGGCTTATTTTGGGTAGAAGCTTACAGTCGCAAGACCATAAAGTGTAAGTTACTTTCCTCACCAAAGTCTGTTACCACATGTTGGAGTAAGATGGCTGCTGGTCTCTGTGAGGATTCAGCCTTCTTCTTCAGACTCCATGGTCCCAGCTTCTTCTGTTCTCAGCTGTAGGCTGGCATAAGGCTTGTCTCTCTGTCTGGGGCTTGTTTCTTTATTGGCTTGGCTGCTCTGGTGTCTCCACAAGGTCAGCTGTAGACCATCATGTTCTCTCTCTTTCCAGGCCTCTGCCATGTCTATAGAGCCATCTCTGTTCCTCTGTGTTCTTCTCCTGTGTGTTTATTTCCCTGGGATCCAGCATCAAAACTCCAACTACTTCCTTTGCCATGTCTTTTTCTTAGTGAGTCCCTGCCCACCAAGGGGGTGAAGACTCAATGTCCTACTGACATGGGCCATTTCAACCCTTGATCATAATTTAATAAAGTAAAAGTGAAACCTCTGAAGTTAATACAATCTATTATGCCCATAGGAAGAGACCAGTTTACAAACATAATCCAATATCTATGTTTGGAATTCATAAACAGTATCAAATGGCTACACTATATAAAAACTAAAGATATTTGAATTAAATCAAATAAAATCCAACATTTTAAGAAACGTAATGCACCATGGAGAGATCACATTATCTTTAACATACATAACATAGGATGTTGATTGGCCGAGAGTCACCTCTTGCTGTCAGTGTTATGTCCTCTTGAAGGAAACTTTGTAGGTAAACCCCCAGATCAGAAGGCCCTTCAGGAACCCAAGGAAACCCAAGCATCCCACCCACTCTTCTGGGATGATACAAGGTCAATTCTCCAAAGGAGGACCTTGGTCTCCTGTCAGGGAAAGTTCTGGAATCCAGACCCTCCCCTCTGAGGTTCAGAGTTACTGCCCAGCCCACTTGAGGCCAGCTGGAAAGAAAAAAAGATAACATGCTCCCCATCACTCACATCACTTCCATATGCCTAGTAAATTAAGGACTTAGAATGAAGCTGGGCTCCTGGTCATTCTGTGGCTTAAGTCCTTCCTGGCCAGCCCACCAGAGGAACACATGTGTGGCTGGAGAAGAGCCACAGGGTCCAACACATAGACCAGGCCTCCAGACACCTGGTGGAGAGGTGGGAGGCACCTTCCTCTCTCACACCTGAAAGCCTGGTGCCAAAGGGGACAGGGCAGCAGGTCAGCCAGCAGGGGGCAGTGCTAACAGCAGGGGAACAAGTAAACAGAAGATCCTCATGGAAAAGGCTGGGCTTGTGCTTCCTCTGACCCTTCTGAGCTGAGTTAACCCCTAGGGTTCTTATTCTGAGAGAAAGATCCTAAAGGGGAAGGATGGACTCAAGAACAGAACATGCAATCACCCTACACTGAATGTAAGAGCTAATGGCACTTTATTTTGTTCCCTAAGCTGGAGAAAACCAGCATAATAGAGTATGATATGCAACATTATTGAAAAATGTCCATTTCTTTTCCTAATTAGTTCTAAAAGTCTCTTTAAAGTAAGAATGATGCGTAAGCAGCAATGCCTGTCCCCCAAGCGCTGGATTAGTAACCAGGAGCCTATCATAGCTCAGAATAACTTTCCTTAGCAATGCTGGTGGATGTTATCACAATCTTAGACAGCTCTTCCTCATGGGGATTTCGCATATTCAGAACTTTTGCAGAACAAAATGAAATTTTCTATCACAGAAAAATAAAGAAAAAAATATTCATCACCAGCCAGCCTCAGTTAGTAACATGACTATCCATTTCCAAAAACTAATCAAACTGAAAAATCTGCTTTTCCTTGATTTGTTTCACCAATTTTTCTTCTTTCCTCTTTTTTTCTTTCACTACTTTATGGATTGAAGCAGAATGTCATTAATAAAACTGACTCAGATTTACATGCTACCACAAAACGGAGCTTCTGTGTTTATTGGTATTTCATTATTACCATTTCTCAAGGGATTTCTTGTTTCACACAGTATGTTGCTTTTAAAACACAAAGCAAAAAGAACGCCACTTACTTTTCTCTCTTGATGTCCATTTGGCCCTTTGTGTTTTGAGTATTATTGAAATTCAGTGTTTCCTGATACTGGTTTGGCCCTTGCTGTCTACCATCACTTTTCCCTCAGAAAATAGCTGAGGTGTGAACAAAGTGCAGGGTGACACAGAAGGAGGGTTGCTGAGGTTGTTGGTGCTGGGAGTAGGAAACAGACGTGACAGTGGAGGAGACCTTGCTACTGCAGGTAGAGCTGCTGGCTGAGAAAGGGTACTTGGTAGGAGAAGCAAGGGCTTTCCAACAGTGGGAAATGGAGCCAGAGACACAACCCCAGAGCGTTGTTCAGGATCAGCTGAGTGGTAGATGGCACCAATAGCCAATTCTCCTCCACTCCTGGCCACCCACAGGAGTAACCGTCCCTGCTCCTCTGCTAGGTGCTTGCATGTGACCAAGGAGCCATGTGCAACTCTTCAGGCAGAAGCATGTAAGCACCCATGGCCAGGAGCTCCAGAGACTTCACACTGAAAGGACAACAGCCTGATTGGTGGACCTCCCTCCACCTGGGTTCCTGAGACTGGACTGGGCAGAGCCTCCCTGCCACATACACAAACACACACACACACACACACCTTTTGGCATGGGAAGTCTATCTTTACTTTTAGCCACCTTCTCAGTTTGCCAGGGCTAGTCTGACAATGCCCCAGAACTGCTTATTTAAGCCCCCAGGTTGACGGTTCTATCATGTGCCTCTCTGACAGTGGTCAGATCAGGAAGGAAAGGCTTGGCCCAGTGGACCCAATCCTTATCAAAAGGGCACTGACCATCACTAGCCAAAGCCAATTAGTCTATGGGGTGCAGCAGTGCTCCAAAATGTATTTGCCAAATACAATGAATGTGCCACACTAATGAAAGAGTTTGTTGATGTGGGAGGAGTGGGGTGAGGGGGGTGGGGGTATATGGGAACCTCTTATATTTTTTGAATGTAACATTTTTTGTGATCTATGTATCTTCAAAAAATACAACTAAAAAATTGATAGGGGTGGGGGTGGGGAGTGGGGTACATGGGAACCTCTTATGTTTTCTAATGTAACATTTTGTGTGATCTATTAACTTTGAAAAAAGATAATAAAAAAATAAAAAAATAAAAACAAAACAGTAATTAGAGCTCCACCGACCCAGGGCTTACTGTGAGCCACTGTATGCGCACTAAGCACATTCATTCTCTTAAGTGGTCCATGAGGTCAGTTCTGTTTGATCTGTGCTAGAATGGCAAAGTGAGACAGAGAGGCTGTGACTTGTGAAGGCTCCACAGCTAGTCACCACAGAGCTGATACTTCCATCCAAGACTCCTCAGCCTGGGCTGCTAACCAACACACTGACTACTGTTAACTGTGCTCCAAGGAAATTGATTTAGGAAGAATTTGATCAGCTTTAGTACAGAGTTTGATCAGCTGTAGTACAGAATTTGCCCTCTTTATGACCAATGATCCCAAGGTCAGAGGAACTGCTCCTGGAGCCCTGGAGCTGATCAGATACCAGTGCCCATAATCCCAATACCATGGTGTGAACATTGGTTCAAATAGACTTTGAAATGCCTTTTGCTGTTCTTATTGCTTTTAAGGCTCTTTTCTTTAGATTTTAATTAATATTTATTTCAGTTGCATAATTTCCTTTTGGCATGCACAAAGCCCTAGGACTTGAATTTGCCTGTAACCTCAGCTAACCAAAACTGCCCTGAAATGCTTTAAACACATAAAATCCCATTTGAATGCATGCATTCTAAAGACAGTTACCAGACATTGTATGTCCTCCCATGGCCCACTGGGTGGACTGTGGGAGAGTGTGGGCTATAATGGGGACCATTGACCATGAGGTGCAGCGGTGCTCAGAGATGTATTCACCAAATGCAATGAATGTCTCATGATGATGGAGGAGATTGTTGCTATGGGGGGAAGAGAGGGGTGAGGGGAGTAGGGGGTATATGGGGACCTCATATTTTTTGAATGTAATATTAAAAAAATAAAGACAAAAAAATAAACACAAAAAAATAAATAAATAAAGACATTTCCCATTTTCCAGGAGGCAATAAGGCATTCGAGCAGCAGTCAGCGACTTTCTTTCTGGAGGGCCAGGGGGGAAGTCTTCTGTTCCTGTGGGCTCTGTCGTTATCACTCAACCCCAACATCCTGCACAGGAACGTTAGAGAAATGAATGGGTGTGGGTGTGTTCTAATAAAACTTTATCAAAACAGGCAGGCAGCCAGATTTGGCCTGCAGGCCTTAGTTTGCTGACCCTGTCATATAGAAAAGTGTGCTTATGGCTCATTCCTGATGTCCCACCAAGAGATAGAGCCCTGGTCACTTCTTACCTCTGGGCCCCTCTCTGGCCCTTGTTCATTTAGCTCTGGAAGGCGGGGCCATTTATCAGACCGCCAAATTCTGGAAGGAGACACTGAGTCTTCAGGCTCACTCTGCCCTTCTCCCTCTTGGGCCTGGTCCGCAGGGGGCAGGGGCTCTGCTCTGCATTTCTACCACATTTAAGCTTCAGAATCCACAAGCCCCACTGTGCAGTATTCAGTGGTACCTTCCATCAGTGACATCCCATCGAGGAGCAGTCTACAGTCCACCTTATGGAAAGGAACTCCTCAAAGGTACAAAGAAAACGGTGTAGTGTGAACTGTCTTTGTTATTTGAAAATCCAGATGAAATTTATATTCTCTAGATAAAGAAGATTTGAACAACTTCATACACCAAGAGTCTTGGCTTTTTGACTATTAACTTATGATGGCCATCAACTCACTGGCAGTATCATAGGTACCGTAGACTCAAAATGTAAACCCCACTTAGTAGTGAAACTATTTACAGTTGTTCAAAAGCTATTGCTCACAGGAAGAAAACAGATGAGGTGTGCATTTA
>NC_080694.1:30036236-30155205 GCF_030445035.2 Dasypus novemcinctus
CCAAATAAGAAAGCAAATGCTGAATTAGAACATGGTCAAAAGATCTGAACAGAATCCTAAGCTAAGAATATATACCCTTCCAAGTAAGCATTCTGTGGGAGGAGCGGAGGGGTGGGGAGTGGGTTATGTGGGAACCTCATAATTTTTAACGTAGCATTTTTTGTGATCCATGTATCTTCAAATAATACAATAAAAAATAAACGCTAAAAAAAATTGGGTTAGCCAAGCTCAGTATTTCTTAAGTAGTTTGGGATAATAAGCACAAATCCTGATTTGCCTAGACTTTGTTCATTTATCTGAGCAATGCTGGGATATAGCAAACTCCAGATATAGCTAGAACATGATATTTTAGGCTGGCAATTCTGGTTTAAAGGTGCCTGCATATTTTGCATCATGTGAAGTTGCATTTTCACAATAAAATCCCACTTTATTTTACCAATTCTATCTCCCTAGGTGTCAGGGTCTATGGCAAATGCTATATTTTAAGTATAACAGATATTGCTTTAACAGTGCAATATGTTATTTTCAGTCATATAGATTTCAGCTTTTACAAATAGAAGTCACTCTTCAGTTAAGCTTGTTTTGTTTACCTCAGTGAGACCTCAGAATATATTGGCAAAAGCTACATTTTAGACATAAAAATACTGTTTTCCCAGGACTGGTAATTTTTAGTTGTAGCAAGATCTGCTTTAGAAATAAAAACAAGAAACAGCCTGGTGGTTCAAAGGAGAGGCACTGGCATCCAAACACATTCAGTCTGGCACCAACGCTGATTCTTTCATGGAAAAAAACGTCACTGGGTAGTTTAGCAGAGCTACGCCAGTACATGTCCATTTAAATTGGGAATTTCTATGGCTGAGAAATCACATTCACCACTCTGCCCTGAATTCTAAAAGATTTAGGAATCTCAGAAAGGGAAATCAGAATATGCTCTGCCTAAACTGTGAACTTGCTGAAACCAAGAAATCACAAGAACTCCAAAAACAAGTGGAGATGCAGCTATTCATCTGAAAGACTATTACGTAGGGTGCTAAATCTTGCAGTCAGAAGAATAGATTATCAGAAAGACTGACAACAGAGCAACACATTAATAAGAAGTCCTAAGAAAAGGTGACCAAAGCTGTCCTGAGTGTCACAGGTTTATGCCAAAGAAATAGCAAAAATTGATAAACCATGCTGCCTGATGCAAATAAAATTCACAAGTGTAAAACACAATGAAATACTATTCTTATAAATAAAGGCAGATGTTAACAATGATCTAAATTAATGTGAAATCACACATTATAAAAATGTATGGGGTGATATTTTATAAATATTATCTTTTTCCAAAAAAATAATAAGGACCTCTCATCTGCTTCTGAGATGGTAGAGACTAACTGGGAAGGAAGGTGATGCTCCACCACCAGATGGTTCTGCTTTTATTAAATCTCGATGAAGGAAAATGCATAGCATGAATTATTTGAATCTGTCTTTTTTATTATCATTTAAAGGTTTAGACATAGGGATATTTATTCTAGAGAAACAGGGCAAAACTGCTGTTTGTAAGATAAGACTTTCAGATGAAGCATATAAATCTAAATGGTAGCATTATTGCACAGTTTTTGACTATGCTTTGAAAAGTTATGGTTTATATTTAAGATTAGAATTCTGAGTGAAGTGTTTTTGATGGCCAAATTTAATTTAATCTAAGTATATGGGTGGATACATACTAAAGGTACAAATTGAAATGTAAATTCTTGAATAGTAAAAAACTTGATTAGTGTTATTAAAATGTTGACTCACTGACTTTTGTTTTATGAAAAAGGAAATAATTGATTGAATTTTATCCTAGAAATATACTGCTATTAAATTTCCACTCTCTTTTCCTTGCTTCTATAGAGGAATTTTGTCACAAGTCTTAAATGTTTTGATTCAATGTTGTGGTTTTATTATATGTGGAATTTTTGAAAGTTCAGCTAAAAATACATGCAAATGTGAAAATTCTGTAGTTTCCCTTAATTCTGATTTGCGCTTAAGTTTTTGGTTTTAAAATGGTTATAACAATGGCAGTTGCCTCTTTCAGTATTTGTTAGATGTGTGAAGTGGTGATAAATGTCACAATGATGCTTTTATTTTTTAGATTATTGCTATAAGTAGGTTAGTCTTCACCACAAGAGAGTCATTTTTTTCAAATGTGCATTTTTTAATGAATGGCTTTTACAAATACAACATCATGCTACAGCTACCTTAAAAAAGGAGGGGTGGTACGGGGGATGGAGAGCTTACATTGGAATCCCTCATACATTTTTTTCTCTCTTTATTTTTTTAAAATATTACATTAAAAAATATATGAGGACCCAATATATCCCCCATGCCCTCACCCCACCCCTCCCACATCAACAACCTCTTTCATCATGACACATTCATTGCATTTGGTGAATACATTTTGAGCACTGCTGCACTACATGGGTAATGGTTTATATGGTAGTTTAAACTCTTCTCCAGTCCACCCAGTGGGCCATGGCAGATTATACAAAGTCCAGCAACTATCCCTGCAGTACCACCCAGGACAACTCCAAGTCCTGAAAATGCCCCCACATCATATCTTCTCTTCCCTCTCCTTACCCTCAGTAGTTACCATGGCCACTTTCTCCACATCAATGCTACAATTTCTTCCATTACTAATCACAATAGTTTCATAGTGGATTATCACTAAGTCCACTATAAACCATACTCTATTCCTCCATCCTGTGGACCCTGGGATGGTTATGTCCACTCCAAATCTGTATCAAGAGGGGACTTAGATTCCACATGGATGATAGATGCAATTCTCCTGCTTGCAGCTGTAGGCACTCCTGGCTCCCTGGTGTGGTGGTTGACCTTCACCTCCCTGTTAGCTGGCCAGGGTAAGTCCAATAAACCAGAGGGTAGGAGTTGCAAGTCTGCTGAGGCTCAGGGCATGGCTGTCACATGGACAGTCCAGAGATTCAGGTCTCCTGAGTATATAACAACCCCAGTGCCAACCACAGGTTCAGAAAAAGTGACAGAAGAAGCTTGTGTAGAAAGGTCACATCTGAGTCCAACTCCCTCACACTCAGGAACACAAACTCCAAAGTCGGGCCATTTGACATGGGTCTGAACTCCAGAGCCATCTGCCATGACCATAGAACCTGTGGGTCTCTGTAGCCCTCATGAGAACCAGTACCTGGGGTTGTATCTACTTTGGCTGTTTCTGGGACCCTGCCAATGCGTGCATAAGCAATACTCTTCTGATAACCTCCCGACTCTTTTCTGGAGACTCATAGCCATATAAACTCATTTGTCCGTTCTATTTCTCCCTTTTATTCAAGGTCAAAAAGCAGTTTTTAACACCTGATACTTTTGATATAACTTTTCTGTAATCTAAACCAACAAAATTAAAAATAATTAGAAATAGAACCTCTTTTAAAATAAAGCCCATTATAATAAAAATTTTTTTTAAAATAATAGACAGTCTTCTTTTTTAAAAAGATTTATTTATTTATTTCTTTTCCCTCCCCCATTGTCTGTTCTCTGTGTCCAGTCACTGTGTGTTCTTCTATGTCCACTTGTATTCTTATCAGGGGGCACTGGAGATCTGTCTCTTTTTGTTGTATCATCTTGCTGCATCAGCTCTCTGTGTGTCACCACTCCTCGGTGGGCTGTAGTTTTGCATGAGACAGCTCTCCTTGTGCAGGGGCCACTCCTTGCATTGGGGGCACCCTTACACAGGGTCATCCCTGTGTGGGCTGGCACTCCCTGCATGCAGCAACACTGCTCATGGGCCAGCTCACCACACGAGCCAGGAAGCCCTGGGTATTGAACCCTGGACCTCCCATATGGTAGGTGGATGCTCTATCTGTTGAGCCACATTCACTTCCTGACAGTCACCTTTTGACTGCTATTTCAAGAAGTTAGTTTTGCCTGTTTTTTAAATATTATTTGCATGGCATTATACAATAACCATTCATTCGTGCCTGGCTTTTTTGCTCCTCATTATGCCCATAAGGAGATTCATTCATTTGTTCCAAATATTAGTAGTTTAAGTTTTTCATGCCTATGTGGTATTCCATTGCATTAAC
Organism: Dasypus novemcinctus; assembly: GCF_030445035.2. Taxonomy (NCBI): domain Eukaryota; kingdom Metazoa; phylum Chordata; class Mammalia; order Cingulata; family Dasypodidae; genus Dasypus; species Dasypus novemcinctus. Next base: position 30,040,316 of record NC_080694.1, read on the forward strand.
ATACCATAATTTATGCATCTGTTCTACTGTAGATAGATATTTGGGTTGTTTTCAGTTTTGGGTGTTATGAATAATTCTGCTTTCAACATTCCCAAACATATCTCTTGGAATACACACACACATACACACCACACAAGTATATATATCCCTTTTCTTGGATATATAACCAGAATGGAAATTCTGAATAAGATAGTATTACTGTACTAAGCTTTAGTAGATTCTATGAGACAGCTTTCCATAGTAGTTGCACGAATTTATTCCCTCATCAGCAATTTATGAGAGTGCCATTCCTTCTATTCCTCACTAGTACTTGGTGTTGTCAAATCTTTTTAAGTCTTGCCATTCCAGTATATATGATACTGGTGCAAATATACCAGGAAAATGCATAAGTTCGTTATATTTTAAACAGAAGGGATACCTTTCAATGGGAGACATGCTGAAAAGAGTTTTGTTGCTTGTTTGAAAAAACACTTGAGTGCTGAAAATTATATACACTGACACTGTGGTCTATTATATTTTTTTAATTAATTTTTTTAATGCTACATTAAATAAATATGAGGTCCCCATACAGCCCCCACCCTTCTCACCCCACTCCTCCCACATCGACATCCTCTTTCATCATCGTGGCATATTCATTGCATTTGGTGAATACATTTTGGAGCACTGCTGTACCGCATGAATAGTGGTTTACATTGTAGTTTACATTCTCCCCAGGCCACCCAGTGGGCCATAGCTGGACCTACCATGTCCAGGAACTATCCCTGTAGTACCACCCAGGACAACTCCAAGTCCTGAAAATGCCCCCACATCATATCTCTTCCTCCCTCTCCCTACCTTTAGCAGCTACCATGGCCACTTTCTCCACATTAATGCTACATTTTCTTCGATTACTAATCACAATAGTTCCAGAATAGAATATCAGTAAGTCCGCTCTAATACATACTCTATTCCTCCATCCTGTGGACCCTGGGATGGTGATGTCCGCTCCACATCTATATCAAGAGGGGGCTTAGATTCCACATGGATGATGGATGCAATTCTCCTGCTTACAGTTGTAGGCACTCCTGGCTCCCTGGTGTGGTGGTCGACCTTCTTCACCTCCCTGTTAGCTGGCTGTAGTAAGTTCATTAAACCAGAGGGTAGGAATTCCAGGTCTGTTGAGGTTCATGCCTGGCTATTACATGGACAGTCCAGAGATTCATCTCCTCTGAGCATACACCAAACCCCAGCACCAACCACAGTTTCGGTAAAAGTAACAGGAGAGGCTTGTGAACAAAGATCACATCTGAGTTCAACTCCATCACACTCAGTAACACAACTCCAAAGCAGGGCCAACTGACATGGCACCAAACTCCATCTGCCATGACCATAGAACCTGTGGGTCTCTGTAGCTCTCAGAAGAACCAATAGCTGGACTTGTGTCTACTTTGGCTGTCTCTGGCACCCTGCTGAGGCGTGCATAAGAGTGACCCCTCTGATGACCTCCCAACTCTTTTTTGGAAACTCATAGCCATATAAACTCATTTGCCTTTCCATTTCCCCCTAATGTTTTCATACTATGTGAAGAATTCCCAGAATATAGCACCACAAATGTTAAATTGAATTTACATAACTATAAACTAATTAAATTTGATATTTTTATATTTAAATCATAACTTAAAAATTCAATACAATTTAAAAATCCCACAATAATATATCTTCATCCACTTATTAAAATAGACAAAAACCTAAAATCTTACACCACCAATTGTTATTAGGAATTTGGAGCAATAAAACTTGCATTCAGTGCTAGCGAGAACACAAAATTGTGCAGCCAGAATACACTTTAGCTATTTCTTATACAAATAAACATAGTATTAGAGTATGTAGAATTTTTACATATTATTAATGAATTCCAAAATACATATTGAATTGTGTTTGTAAGCTCTATTCCTCTGGGCATATTAGATTGCATTCGATTCAGAGGTTTCACTTTTAATTTATTAAATCAAGATCAGGGGTTTTATTTGACCATGTCATTAGGGCATACTTGATTCAGTTACCAACCCTTTGGTGGGGGTAAAACAGACTCTCACACTGTAGTAAACATACGGTGAAGGAGAAAACAGAGAAGAACACAGAAGAGAAACAGGTCTTCAGACAGGATCTTGTGATCCCCTGAAGAAAGATGAGTCTGATAGTCTGCCGCTGACCTTGTGAAGAGATCAGAGCAGCTGAGACCAGAAAGGAATGAGCCCCATGAAGAGAGAAAGACCTTTTGCCAGTTTATAGCTTACATCAGAAGAAGCTGGAGCCTTGGAGCTTTAAGAAGAGGGAGGAAGGCTGAGCCATTGCAGAAAGTGCCTGCCATATTGTATCAACATGTGGCAACAGAATTTGGGTGAGAAAGTACGGTTTATGGTACATTGAATTGGACTGTTTAGAGTCTGTAACTGATAGCTTGTACCCCAAATAAATACTATTTATAAAAGCCAACATAGTTCTGGTACTTTGCATGAGCACCCCTTTGGTTGACTAACACACCATACAATCCAGCAATTGTGCTTCTAAGCATAGATATGAAATTTCTAGGCATAGATATGAAAATTTAAGCTCATACAAAAACACACACATGAATGTCTATAGCACCTGTATTTGTAGTTTCAAAATCTGAAAGCAATGAAGATGTTCAATAGGATAAAAGTTAAATTCACTGTGCTATATCTATAAAATGGAACATTATTGAGAAAAATGAAATATTCCATCCAGTCATAAAAGGTATTGATGTGTCTTAAATGGTTATTGCTAAATAAAAGAAACCAATTTTAAAATACTGCATATGTTGATATCAATTATATCACTTTCTGGATATGGCAAAACAATCAGACAATAGAATAGTCACTAGCTGCCTGAGTGAAGAGTAAGGTTGAATAGGTGTAGCACAGGGGGCTTTTATTTTATTTTTTTTTTCATATTTTCAACAGCTTTATTCAGATAAAATTCACATAGATTACATTGTGTTCCCCCATTTACACATGTTCTGAATCTGCATTCTTGTGGATGTGAACCCATGGTTTTTGAACATGTTTATAGCAACTTTTTTCTCATAATGATGCCAAACACCCTAAGTGTTCATTAATAGATGAATGGATAAATGAACAAGCAAAAGAAGCCAAACACAAAAGAGAACTAGGGCATAATTCTATTTATATGAAATTCTAGAAATGGTAAAACTAATCTATAATGACAGCAATTCAGTGACTACCTAAAGCTAAGAGGGGTTTACTGCAAAGGAGATTTTTTGGGTGATGAAGATGTTATACGTCTTGAATGTAGTGGTGGTTAAATGGGTTTATAATTTTCGAGACTCATCGAAATGTGCACCTAGACTGAGTACATTTTATTATATGTAAATTATTGTATTTATTTTTTTGTCAATTAGGGCTAAATAAAGTTTGTTAAAATATTTAGCAAGAAAAGGTACAGAAAAATAAGCTCAAATGATTAAATTTTTATACAGTTTTTAAAAAATGCAAATACTGTATTTCAACCAATCTTTGGAGAAACAGATAATAGAAAGATAAGACATTACTAAAAACAACAAATGCAGTCAATTAAACTAACACCTGCCATCAATTGTAAGATGTATTCCCAATTCAGAGATTTTTCAAATGGAGGGGAATGTGTGATTTAGAATCAAGATCTTTGTATAGCACAGGGGGCTTTTAGAGCACTGAATTTATCCTGTATTACTGTAATTATAGATACATGTTATTGTACATTTGTTAAAACAAAATTAACTTGTCAACAGAAAGAATGTACCTTAATTATGCTAATTAAAAATCAATTACAAGGTCAAGGGAATCTCAGATAGAATAAATGTGTTGAAAATCTAATTTTATAAAAAATGTATAAGTTGCCCTGACAGGAGGGGCTGAAGGCAAAGGTGCTGGAGAGTAGTGTTGGATATGAATAGAGCCTGTAAAATTAAGTCAAAAGAAATTGGGTATAAGTACAGTATTCTAGTTGATAAAATACCATTTTACCATGTATGGATTAACAATCCTGAAATTGTCCACTAGAATCAAGAAGTCCATAGATAGATGGCAGTTAAAGTAATATTTTTCTCACTGTGAAGTGAGAGCTTACAGATAAGCAAGGGGAGGAGGCTAGAAAGTTCTATGTGATAATGGTTTAGAGTAGGTGAATAAATATACAGAAGATTGTATGTACACATATTTCTAGATATGGGCATGTACACATCTTAGTATATACACATATATTTCCTTACACTCTCTGCAGAGAGGCCCTTGAGACTGCAGTAACAATGAGCAGAGATAATGCCCACACTCTAGGTTTTAAAACCATTATCCAATAAATGTCTTCTTAGAGAAATTGCTCTTTCTAGGAAAGAAATATGCAAGAAGGACCTGGAATATTTTGTAGTACCAAAAACTAAATAGGTGTAAAATAAACCCCTCAATGATGGGGTTATAGTAAAGAGCAATAGGGTGCACTGGAAAGAGCTACCATGGTTAAAAAGTAGAATACATTGAAAATAATCAAAAGTAGTATCATATCACACCCCAAAGTTTGAAATAAATGGCAGGAGTCAATCCTGTTAGAATTGAGCCAACTTCCCTCGAGAGTCTGAAGGACTTGGGTGGTCTTTGACATGTTTACTGCCTTTCGGCTCCCAGCTCTGAACCCTTCAACTAAAGCTCTATGGAAAGTTTAAAATCAGTTGGGCCTGGTCATTTCATTGGGATCCCATTGGGTGTCCCTGTCTGGGAACTATGTGTGGGCATATTGATCACTGTCCAGGCTTCTCCCAGACGGGTGCTCTTTCAGCCAGGTGAAAGCTCCTTTTGTGACTCACATTCTCTCATTGAAGTTGAGTAAGGTCATGAGGAGCTGTTCATAGTCAGCCCAGGTGGGTCTGTGGGTTTGAATGATGGACTGGAAGAGGTCCATCATGACTAAAGGCTTCTCCGAGTATGGTGGGGTGTGACTTTTCCAGATAAAGAGGTCAGTGGTAGTGAAGGGTTGGTAAACGAACATTTAGTTTTCTCCTTGTATATGGCCATCAACATCATAATAAATTGGAGCCCAGTCTTCAGAGAGAGGTAGCTGCAGGGTGGCCCTTCTCCCTGCTCCACCTGTCCCTGGAGCTCCTCGTGGTCTGAGTTGTCATCTTTCAGGGACTCCTTCCTGAGTGATGGCCAGCACTATGCTGCCAGGGGTGAAGATTGGTGGAGACAGCCATTGCAGAGGTGCAGAGGCTGCACTGTTGGAGAGATTGGCTGTGGGAGTGGCTGTGGGAGTGGCTGCTTGGAGAAATTGCCTGCAGAACATCCTGTGGGAGCGGCTGCTGCAGTGGCTGCACTGTGCTGCTTGGAGAAAGCAGCTGTGAAACCAGCTGTGGAAACAGCTGCAGGAGCAGCTGGCTCCTGTTTCTTGGAGAAAGCGGCCGTGGAACAGAACCGGCTGTGGAAAGGACTGTGGGGGTGGCTGCAGGAGCAGCTGGACTGTGTTGCTTGGAGAAAGCAGCTGCAGAATTGGCTGTGGGAACGGCTGCAGGAATGTCTGCAAGGTAGTGCTGCTCAGGGAGGACTGTGGGTGCGGGGGCAGTGAGGTCACGCTGTTCAGGAAGGATGGCAGTGGAGACAGCTGTCAGGGTAGTGAGGTCATGCTGCCCAGGGAGGATGACAATGGAGATGGCCGTGGGGGCAGCGAGGTCGCATTGCTTGGGAAACTTGGCTCACCCCCACTCCTTGGCACTGGCACTGAAGGAACAATCACATAAGGCGGTGGGAGGTCATCTTCATCTGGCCCCTCTAGAATGGGTGGGTTGGAACTAGATTTGGGGCTTACTTTCTCTGGACCCTTTGCAAGGCACCTGTTTGGCATGGTTCCTGAGACAGCACCTGTGGGCTTTTGTATCAGGCAAATCCTGGCTTCCTTAGCTGTACATTTCCTTAACCAGGGTGGACTTTGACTTTCAGTGTCCTGCCAGGCATCAATGTAGGGGAACTGGTCAGGGCACCCTGGTTTTCTGGTTAACATCTCACGGACTTTATGGATGATCCGGAGTCAAAAGTGCCCTCCTGGCCAGTCTCGAAGCCTAACTCAGCATCTAAATGCAATGCCTTCCCCCCAGCGTGGGACATGACACCCGGGGATGAGCCTCCCTGGCACCGAGAGATCACTATCAACTAACAACTGATAATGCAACTGGAAAATGACCTTGAATTGAAGGTTTGATGCGGATCAGTAGAATATCCCTGTCTACATAGAATAATATGACTTTAAAATGCTGTTTGACCTAATGTAAGGGGGAAATAGAAAGGAGAAATGAGTTTATATGGCTATGAGTCTCTAAAAAAAAAAGAGTCTGGAGGCTGTCAGAAGGATTGCCCTTATGCACAACTGAGCAGAGTCTAAGAGACAGATAAAGTAGATACAATCCCCAGGTATTGGTTCCTTTGAGGGCTAAAGGATGCAAGGGTTATATGGTCATGGCAGGTAAGATTCACTGCCATGTCAGATGGCCCTTCTTTGGAGCTGGTGTTTCTGCGTGATGAAACTGGACCCAGAGGGGATCTCTTTTCATAAGACTATCATGCTACTTTACTGGAATTGTAGTTGGTATTGGGGTTTAAGATATATTTAGGGGATTGAATCTTTTTACTGACAATATGATAGCCAGGCCCTGAGCCTCAACAGACTCCAGCTCCTACAATCTGATTTATTAGACTCACCTCACTCAGCTAAGATGGAGTTGAAGAATGACAACCACCACACCATGGAGCCTAGAGTGCCTACAACTGAAAGCAGGAGGATTGCATCCAGTAACCATGTGGAATCTGAGCCTCCTCTTGACATAGAGGTGCAATGGACACAATCAATCCAAGGACCACAGAGAAAAGGTGGCATTGGAGTGGGAAAAGTGGACATGGTGGCTTATGGATATGGGGAATGGCAGGAAGAGATGAGATGTGGATGTGCCTTTGGGACTTGGAGTTGCCCTGGATGGTGCTTCAGGGGCAATCACCGGACATTGTAAATCCTCCCAGGGCTCACTGGATGGAATGGGGGACAGTGTGGGCCATGATGTGGACCAATGACCATGAGGTGCAGAGATACCCAGAGATGTACTTACCAAATGCAATGGATGTGTCATGATGATGAGAGTGAGTGTTGCTGGGGGGGGGGAGGGGTGCGGTGGGGGTGGTGGGGTTGAATGGGACCTCATATTTTTTTAATGTAATATTTTTACAAAATCAATAAAAAAATAAAAAATAAAAAGTGCCCTCCTGGGGCCAGCCCATGCCAAAAGTCAGCCATTCTTCTTCACAAAGCATTCTAACATTTCCTGGCTGGAACTTTATGCCACATACATCTTCGTGGAAAGCTCGGGGAAAGGTTTTCCAGCATACAACTTAATGATGTCCTACTTTGTGTGCTTCCCATGTTTCCTCTGTGTGTTGACACTGCACAACACTCCCTCAGGCTTTTGTTTCATCCATCTCCAGCTGTGTCCCTCGTGGGAACACACGGTGCCTCTTAGCCTAAGCAGGTCAGTATAAGCTCGGGACTCGGAAGAGGGTCTTTTTTCAGGGAGCTGCCCCAGACACTCCTTGACCAGAGTGGTTACCACAGAACTGGGGATCTTTTCATGTGCTTTTTGGCCATTTGTATTTCTTTCTTAGAGACATAGACAAAGAATACTCAAAACTCAACCATATATATTCTCCTGTTTCTAGCCTTGATGGAGAATTAACAATGAATCATAACTCATGAATCTATTTTCCTGGTTAATCGTAAGCATGTCTAACTTAGTACAGCTCATGATTAAATGTCTCATTGTGTGTTTGCAGCAGGCTATGTTCTGAATGTCACAGTTGCTTTCAGTGGGGAGAAAAATGAAGGAAGGAAACTTCTTCTTTGACCATAAAAGAAAACCTCAACCATAAGAATACAAACATTCTAATTTTAGAAATGGCTAAGTGATCCCAATGGTACCTTTTTAAAATATATATATAGATGGGAAATAATATATGAAAAAAAGTTCTATGTATTAGTCATGAGGGAATGTAAATTAGAACCTCGTGAGATACCACTACCACTAGTTTGAAAAAAATGAGAATATCATATAGTGGCATGAATGCAGAACAACAGGAACTCATATGTTTTACTCATATGACTACCAAACAAAACAAAACAGCCACTTTGGAACATAATATCGGTTTCTTCTAAAGTAAATCATACACTTAACAAATAGTCCTTTAGCCCCACTTGTACGTATTTACTCAAGAGAATGGAAAATATTTCCACATACAATCTTGTGTACAAATCTTTAAGCAGCTGTTTTCTTGGTCACAAAAACTCAAAAAAGTAAAAATGATCATCAAGAGGTGGAAAAAGAGGGGAATGAGGAGAAAGGGCAGCCTGGTAAGCATAATTGGGGGTGTGAGTGGCCCCTCTCATCCCAGAAAAAAAGAGACAGAGGTAATTGACTCCTAACACTAAAGACTCTGAGGCCCTCCTCTATTTACCTACAAAAGGAGGGAAACAAATCTCTGCAGAGCTGGCTGATAGACAAGGCAGATTCCCACCAACAATTCATAAGGCCAGGTTTTTACATAAAAAGATGGAGATGATGCTATGGACAGAAATTTTCTTTAAGCCTTGAGACAGAAGATATACTGAGTATATCTCCAGCCTTGGGAAGGCCGCTTTGACACAGTCATGGAACATTTTTTGTGAGGAAATGCCTCTGCCCATGTTATCAGGCAGCCTGGATCAACCAAGGCTCCTGCTACCAGCAAGCCTTGGGCCAGGTGAGCTCTCAGCAGGAGGGAGGGTCACACATCAGTCACAGATCAAACCCAGGCACCCACTCTACATGGATTCCACATACCCCTTTATGGAAGGGTCCCTGCCTCCTCCTCCTGTATAAAAAACCCAGTCCCCTGCCCCTTGAGGAATTGTGACTATTGGAACAATTCTTATCCAACAGCAGTGATTAGTAGTCACTTCTATTGCTCTTACTTCCCATAGTATTGTTACTGAATTGCCTGGAATAAACAGAATCCCTGACAATTGCATACATAAGATCACGATGGTTCCCATTTGCCCTTCCCCAAGATCTAGGGATCAGCAGTCTCTGTGTTCTCAGGTAAAGGGTGGCATCAGCCCCATATAGTGGCCATTGGCTGGCCATCCTATGGTCTTCCCCTACCAACCTCCTTCCACAGGCCTCCCCAGGATTTTCTCAGCCAAAGCCAGATCCCAAAGCAGAGATATATGAAGGGCAGTCCCAGGATAAAGATCTCATCCCCAAATGTGTCACCACCATGGGGACTTTGCCTAAAACGCCCATTGAATTTCAGTTGTGACATTTTCTGGTTCTTAGTAACATAACTTGGATTTTGTCTAGGTTCTTGACTATGCTGTAGAAATTAATTTCAAAAGCACATTGGGTGAATTAGGCCAGTAATATATTAAGATAAGGAGGGAAGAGAAATGGGAGAAAGTAACAGATCATGGGTCTCAGGTAGCAAGGAAGGGGCTGAAAATTGATAAAGAGGGCTGGATTATAGAATACAATTCCCCATTATAGATTATAAATGACAAGGTTTTACTTGCCTGGCAACCATGGCAAAGGAAAAATGGGAAGATCAAGGCACAGAAGGGAGGAACAGGCATGCACACTGGCACTGGGACAGGTACTAGTACATGGCAAAGACATGAAGGCAAGAGAGCTTGATCCTTATTTTTTAACCATTAATTATTCTACCCTTTTGCAAATGGCAGGGGAGGAGTTCCAGCTGTTTGCTGTTTTGATTGATTACCCCACCCATCATCCCCTAGGAGGGCCCAAATATTAAGTCCTTGGGCAATATTCTGAGCTTCTCCTGGCTTCTGCAGGAAATCTTGTTCTGAATGGCAGAATCTTGTGGGGGTCTTCCAGAAGCCATCTTGGGGTTATTGATGTCCATGTGGACTCTTTGTCAGGTTCCAAATCCACCTATCGATTCCCTATCTTACTAGCCTCCCTTCAGTAGGTCTTTGTAAGCTTGTTCAGAATTGAAGCCCTGGTAGACTGCCGTTTTTGCAGAAGGGAATTAGCCAGTTATGAGATGTACCTGGAAGTGGGTGTTCCATGCCTTGGGAAAGATGGATACCTGAGGAGGCAGGTGTCCTTTCCTGTGGCATTCAGCTTAAGAATTAACTTACCTTTAGAGACCAGTCCTCACACTGTTATTCCACAGGAAGTTTCTGAGCTTAGATGGAAGGATGTCACCTGCCACAGGAATTTAGTGCAGGTTCCCAGAGGTGGCATTAATGAAGTTCTGTTAATTATATGAGAATAATTTCCTATAGATGGCCTCAGGCTTGGTTGATCATTTAAGATGCAACCCTAAGGAAGCAGCTGTGGCTCAAGCAATTGAGCTCCCATTTACCATATGTAGGACTCAGGTTCAATTCCTGGGACCTCCTGTTAAAAAATAAAGGCATCCCAGATGTGTGCAGTGAGGTGCAGCCCCTGCCCCCACATGCAAAATGAAGCATCAAAAAGAGGATGGTGCAACCAGATAGAAAAAAAAAATACAATCCCTTACCTTTGCTCCCAAACCCATAGCAGATTTCAATCACTTCTTTCAAATGCAGACATTCTGAAAGCTAGGAGCATCAGTGTAAATGGAGTATGGGATATAGCCACAGGTTTCTTTCAACTACTCCCCCTTCAGATGGCAGATTGAAAATTAGAGGGCCTCTGGGAAACTCCCCAGTCTGGGGCAAATTCCATTCCTCACTTTTCCTAGCCCTATTAGAGAATCACTGGCATGGAGGCAGACATTTAGCTTCTACCCAGATGAACTTTCTAGATCTCTATGGACATTTCCTAAAAGGACACAGCAGAGAGTTGATGGGCATAAGAGAGGGAGGGCTCTGAGAGGGTGGGGACTCCATTGAGGGAGTCAAGCACCTGGGGGGAGGAGGGTGATGTGAAGTGGTGGCCCAGTGTAACATCACGTATGTCTGATCAAGATGTCCCTGGTGCTACAATCAGAGCCTGGGCATGACAGCTGGAGCTGGGATAAAATATGGACAGAAGGGTCTGGGTGAAGGGAGGATGCTCTCTGGCACCTGTTCCTCCTTCTTGACTCCCCATGACATGTTTCCCACTTGGGACGTACCTCCTGTCCAAATCTGGGGCCAGGATCCAGGTATCTGCTCCCCTTCCACAGCTTCCCTCTCTACCCTTGGGGCAGCTAAAGAAAATGCAGTGGAACACCAGGTGAAGCCCCTTTTGGGGTCAGAAAGGAAATTCCACAATTCACATGCTCAGGGAACACAGGAAGCACTTTAGCAAGATGTGCAACTGTGGAGAATTTAAATGGAGGATTTTTTTTTTAATTTTTTTTTGTTTAGTTTTTTTTTTTTTTGAAAATTTTTAATTGATTTTGTAAAAACATTAGATTAAAAAAACAATATGAGGTCCCATTCAACCTTACCACCCCCACACCACCCCCACACCCCCCCCCCCCCCCCGCCCAGCAACACTCACTCCCATCATCATGATACATCCATTGCATTTGGTAAGTACATCTCTGGGCATCTCTGCACCTCATGGTCAAAGGTCCACATCATGGCCCATACTCTCCCACATTCCATCCAGTAGGCCCTGGAAGGATTTACAATGTCCGGTGATTGCCGCTGCAGCACCATCCAGGGCAAATCTAAGTCCGAAAGGTGCCTCCACATCTCATCTCTTCCTGCCATTCCCCATACCCATATTAGCCACCATGTCCACTTTTCCCACTCCACTCCAATGCCACCTTTTCTCTGTGGACATTGGATTGGTTATGTCCATGGCATCTCTATGTCAAGAGGAGGCTCAGATTCCACATGGATACTGGATGCAATCCTCCTGCTTTCAGTTGTAGGCACTCTAGGCTCCATGGTGTGGTGGTTGTTCTTCTTCAACTCCATCTTAGCTGAGTGAGGTGAGTCCAATAAATCAGATTGTAGGAGCTGAAGTCTGTTGAGGCTCAGGGCTTGGCTATCATATTGTCAGTCCAGAGATTCAAATCCCCTAAATATATCTTAAACCGCAACACCAACTACAATTCCAGTAAAGTAGCATGAAAGTCTAATGAAAAGAGATTCCATCTGAATCCAGTTTCATCACGCAGAAACACCAGCTCCAAAGAAGGGCCATGTGACATGGCAGTGAACCCCATCTGCCATGACCATAGAGCCCGTGGGTCTCTTTAGCCCTCAAAGGAACCAATACCTGGGGTTGTGTCTACTTCGTCTGTCTCTTAGATTCTGCTCAGTTGTGCATAAAGGTAATCCTTCTGACAGCCTCCAGACTCTTTTTTAGAGACTCATAGCCATATAAACTCATTTCTCCTTTCCATTTCCCCCTTACATTAGGTCAAACAGCATTTTAAAGTCATGTTATTATATGTAGACAGGGATATTCTGCTAGATCCGCATTGAACCTTCAATTCAAGGTAATTTTCCAGGTGCATCATCAGTTGGTACTTGATAGTGATCCCTTGGTGCTAGGGAGGCTCATTCCTGGGTGTCATGTCCCACGCTGGGGGGAAAACATTGCATTTACATGTTGAGTTTATTTTGTTGTTGACCCAGAAGACATAAACATCAGATGGCAGTGACAATCTATTCATCGGGCATGGTGTTGACTGTTTGGTAGGATGGACCCCCTACAGAAAAGCTTCCAAAGGCCACAGGTGGGAAGGAGTCCCCTGAAGGGGAAGCAGGGCAAGGAGTGCCAAGGCAGCTTGGGACCATATAAACATCCCTGCCTACCTACAAATTGAGAGCCTATGTTGAGCTAGTTTCCTGGGGTATGCAAAGCCAGTTAATGCTAAATGGCTGAAAAATGTTTATTGGGCTAATTTTAAGACAATTGCAAAGTGTAATTATTTGAGTTTAGCTGCACCCCAAAGATCTCAAAATAAATTTTTCTTCACAGGTATTTTCTCAAGAGGATTTTCTGCAAAAGTGACAGCTAGGCAAGCCAGTCATGAGAGTTTTAAAGCTACTATATCTGAAATGACTCATCAGCATTCCCAACACTGCTAAGCGCCTCCCACAAATGATTTGTCCCTGACCCTGTGCTGAGGGCTTTCAATGTGGAGGGATTCCTAGGGAAGCCTCCTCCTAGGGATGCATCCCCAAGGGCTGCTGCACAGGATGACAATCATCATAAGAGTTAAACACACCATTTGGAAGGTCTTTCATTTCTTGTAGTGTAAGGGTAAGGCCACATTGGGAAAATAGGAATAGAACTACCTTAGGAAATAGGAATTGCAAGTGCCTTCAGATAAATAAATAACTTAGGCTGTTTCCAAGGAGAGTGCCAATAAATAACTTAAGGCTGTCTCCAAGGAGAGTGCCAATAAATAACTTAGGGCTGTCCCCAAGAAAAGGGCCAATAAATAACATGGGACTGCTCACAAGAAAGGGCTTTGAAAAAAGAAAAAAATAGATATACTATCTTCAGTTAACCACAGTGTTCCGCTTCTGTGCCTGCTTGCTTGCTAGTAACCCGCCCCCCCCCCCCTCCTGAAAGGCTATAAAAACACCTCTTCCCTTAACTCGGGGCTGCTCTCTCCTCCACGTAGGATGAGACAGTCACTGCACGGCTACTGAAACTCTCAATTGGAACCTTATTCAAAGTCTGAGTCTGGTCAATACCACCAATCTATAACAGTAGATAGATTTTGTTTATTAAGAGACAATTCTAGCCCAAGTAATGCCATTTATAATGATTCTTTTTTTAAAGTCAACTGACTTTCTTAAAGTAAACTCTCGTGGGGACTCCTAAATCAAGGCAAATTTCCACCTGGGTCTCTTATGACCACTTTCTGTCCTGGTCTACAGATCACAACCCTGTTTCCTACTTCAGGTAGTTGCATAAATAAGGCTGACTATAGGCCCTGGGGCCAGTGAGGCCAAACTAACTGTGGCTATATTTACCTACAGACACATTCACACCAATATTAATGTCTACCTATTTAGATATGCCTATGCATATTAACTTTAAAGTACACCATATACCCTCTCTATCACTCTGTTTACAGGTGCTTTGACACAATTGTACATGATTTTTATTTGCATGGAAACATGACAATTTAAGACAACTCCTTTCCCACTCCCTGTCCTCTTTATATATTCCCTAACCCTCCCATACCTCCATAAGCTCAGGACAAATTCTATATTTGGTCAGCAGAATCCTGCTCATTCTCTGTCTTTCCCCACTAGCCATCCCTTGAGTGGTCACCTTCTCTGAGTCCTATTCCTCCTGGGTCCGAGACCCACAGATACACAGCCCCCCTTTCACAGCTCTGATCCTGTGGGCAGAAGATGCAGATTAATGTCACGTGGTGCTCCAGGGTCATGGCGGGCCTAGGCATACCTGTTAGTCCTGATGATGATTTCAAAGTAGAAATCTCAACTACATACAGATGCTTTTAATTCTTGGTATGTATTTTATTTAAAGGAATTCTATGAACGGGAGAGCCAGTTAGGAGAGTTTGGTATATAAATGAAATAACAAACTGGTGTTATATTATTCATGGAAAAATAAAACAATAGAGGAATTTCTGTGACTGAATCTGCCAGGTAAGTGGCTTTGAATTTTTGTGATATGGTGGGTTTTTTTGAGGTTCCAGGGCCAGGGATTGAACTTGGGAACTTTTAAGTGAGAAACCATCACTTAACCCCTGAGTTCATTTTTTTTTTCATTTGTTTCTTTTTTGTTGTGTTTTTCAGAAGGCACCAGGAACCAAACCCAGGATCTCCCATGTGGGAGGCAGGCACTCAATATGTGAGCCACAGCTACTCCCCTGAACTATTTTTACATAGCAATAACCCCCTGATTCTTTTAATTGTTCATAGTAATTGGGAGAATAATAAAAGAACAATAAATCCCTTACTCTGTTAATGTCTTATTTATGCCCAGTCATTTTAGGATTTCAGTTAGGGGTCAAGAGTCAAAACAGTTTTGAAATAATTTTTAAACAAAGAAATATCTGTGATTAAAATACTATTTTCCTTTTCTTTTTTTTTTTTTTTTTTTTTTTCTTTTTCCTCCACGACACATTATCTGTATATTTTTTGTTAGGTGAAAGTGACATAACATAAAATTAACAATTTTAACAGTACATTCTATGGCATTTAGTACATTCACTATGTTGTGCATCGAATTTATCTAATTTCAGAACATTTTTATCCACTCCAAAGGAAGTCTCATAGACCCAAAAGGAGTTACTCCACCTTCCCCACTCCCCTCAACCCCTGCCAGCCATTTTTTTTTATTTATTATTATTTTTTTAAATTACATTAAAAAAAATATATGAGGTCCCATTCAACCCCACCGCCCCCGCCCCCCACTCCCCCCACAGCAACACTCTCTCCCATCATCGTGATACATCCATTGCACCTGGTAAGTTCATCTCTGAGCATCACTGCACCCCATAGTCAATGGTCCACATCATAGCCCAGACTCTCTCACGTTCCATCCAGTGGGCCCTGGGGGGATCTACAGTGTCCTGTAATTGTCCGTGAAGCACTATCCAGGACAACTCCACGTCCCGAAAATGCCTCCACATCTCATCTCTTCCTCCCGTTCCCCACACCCAGCAGCCCCCATGGCTACCGTTCCCACACCCATTCCACATTTTCTCTGTGGACATTGGATTGGTTGTGTCCATTGCACACCTAGGTCAAGTGAGGGCTTAGATTCCACATGGGTACTGGATGCACTCTTCCTGCTTCTAGTTGTAGACACTCTAGGCTCCATGTTGTGGTGGTTGACCTTCTTCAACTCCATGTTAGCTGAGTGGAGTAAGTCCAATAAGTCAAAGTGTAGGAGCTGAAGTCTGTTGAGGCTCTGGGCCTGGGTGTCATATTATCAGTCCAGAGATTCAAATCCCCTACATATATCTTAAACCCAGCACCAACTACAATTCCAATAAAGTAGCATGCAAGTCTCGTGAAAAGAGATCCCCTCTGAGTCCATTTCCATCACGCAGAAACACCAGCTCCAAAGAAGGGCCATCTGTCATGGCAGTGAACCCCTTCTGCCATGACCATAGAACCCGTGGGTCTCTTTATCCCTCAAAAGAACCAATACCTGGGGTTGTATCTACCTTATCTGTCTCTTAGACTCTGTTCAGTTGTACATAGGGGTATTCCTTCTGAAAACCTCCAGACTCTTTTGTAGAGACTCACAGCCTTATAATCTCATTTCTCCTTTTCATTTCCCCCTTACATTAGGTCAAACCGCTTCCCGAAGTCATGTTATTATATGTAGACAGGTATATTCTGCTGTTCCACATTGAATCTTTGATTCAAGGTCATTTTCTAGTTGCTTCTTCAGCTGGTATGTGGTAGTGATCCCTCGGTGCCAGGGAGGCTCATCCCCGGGTGTCGTGTCCCACGCTGGGGGGAATGCATCACATCTACATGCTGAGTTTGGCTGTGAGAGTGGCCACATTTGAGTAACATGAAGGCTGTCAGGAGGAAACCCCCAGGCACAATGCTACTCTAGGCCTTGTTCTTATTGCAGGTGCATAGGCTCAAAAGTGTAGCCATTAGTATCAAGAGCCCACTGTTGGGCCCTCCTTCCTTCCTGGTTCTTGCCGTTGCACCTGGAGGATTGCCGCTGCTCTCCCAGGGCCCACAACAGTGAACCCCCGGCCAGGAGCCCAGTACCCCCCCAGCTGTTGTTTTTAATTGTTTCCACTATGAGTATATATAGACATTACCATATACCATGGGCATATGCCCTGTATAACTCCCTGTCAACCATATATATCCTGTCAATAACATCCCATATCAGTATTCCTCCACTGCCATTGTTGAACCACTCTGTGATCCAAAACTTCCCGTAAAGTGAATCCCAACATAATGTCAGCTTCAGAAGAGTCTTAGATCACCAAAATTCATATATACAATATACAGTATTTCCCCAGATCCACCATAAAACCTTTTCCCTTCCACAGCAATAATCTTTTAACTTATTCATATCATATTTCCTGAAACTGATGTACAGATTCCGAAATTATAGTTTTCAAACAAGGTAACATTTGTGCTTACTATGTGGTCCATACTTTAGGTTGTACAGTTTTCTAAATTTTTTAGTTATCCTATGTTTTGTCTTATGGTTTTCATTATTAGTCTGTCGTCCCCTATATGTTTTTGGTGTAATATTAGCTGTTTTATATTCATCCTCGTGTACTCTCACATAACTCCTCTTTTGCCCCCTTATTTACCTTTGTTCTATCCATTGCACGTCCATTTTCCCCTCCCCTTAGGGCCCACAACGCCTGCCAATCTAATGCCCTGGGAGCTGTCCTTTCTCACGAGAGATACAGTTCTCTCTATTCGACGGCATTAGTCTTCCCCAGGATATGGGTCCACCCCACCCAATGGTAGAACCCACCTTGGCAAAATGAGCCTTCAGCTATTCCCTCCGGAGTCCGTCCCGCATCAGACCATACCCCCTGAGCGTCCTAACCAGGTGACCCTCCTACTTATACTTTGATACATTTTACTCAACATTTAGTTCTCAACGAACTTCTGGCACTCTCCCATGTTGTATGTTGCCCCTCCCTCCCACCTATTTCTTGGAGCATATTACCCCTCTTCCCATCCCCAGCCCCCCTCAAACCCAGAAAACCCCACCCGAAGGTAACCCCTTGCCCCCATTTTGTCCCTTCTTTGTGCTCATACTTACCCCCAGCTCATCACAGATTCCACCCCTACAGACATTAACTCACAGCCTTCCTCCACCCCCCGATTTCCAGTAAGCCACTTTTCCAAACTCTAGCTCTCTGAGGCAGTTAACTTATTTCATATCATTGAGGTCATATAGTATTTGTCCTTCAATGCCTGGGTTGCTTCACTCAACATAAGATTCTCAAGGTTCATCCATGTTATCACGTGTGATTGTAGTGTATTGGTTCTTATAGCTGAGTAGTATTCCATTGTGTGTATATACCACATTTTATTGATCCACTCATCTGTTGATGGACTTTTGGATTGATTCCAACTTTTGGCGATGGTGAACAATGCTGCTATGAACATTGGTGTACATATATCGGTTTGTGTCCTTGTTTTCAGATCTGATGGGTATATACCCAGCAGTGGTATTGCTGGGTCATATGGCAAATCTATGGATAATTTTTTGAGAAACTGCCAAACTGTCCTCCAGAATGGTTGGATCCTTCTGCATTCCCACCAGCAATGGATGAGTGTTCCCCTTTCTTCACATCCTCTCCAGCATTTGTATTCTACTGTTTTTTTCATGGCTGCCAATCTTATGGGAGTAAGATGGTATCTCATTGTAGTTTTGATTTGCATTTCCCTGATAGCTAGGGATTTGGAGCATTTTTTCATGTGCTTTTTAGCCATTTGTATTTCTTCTTTGGAGAAGTGTCTGTTTAAATGTTTGTCCCATTTTTTAAATGGGTTGTTTATCTTTTTGTTTTCGAGATCTATGAGTTCTTTATATATGCAAGTTATAAGTCTCTTATCAGATATATGGTTGCCAAATATTTTCTCCCATTGTGTGGGTTCCCTTTTTACTTTCTTGACAAACTCCTTTGAGGTGCAGAGGGCTTTAATTTTGAGGTAGTCCTATTTATCTATTTGTTCTTTTGCTGCTCGTGCTTTTGGTGTGATATTCATGAAGCCATTTCCTATTACAAGGTCCTGTAGATGTTTCCCTACACTGCTTTCTAAGGTCTTTATGGTCTTGGCTCTTATATTTAGGTCTTTGATCCATCTTGAGTTGATCTTTGTATAAGGTGTGAGATGGTAATCCTCTTTCATTCTTCTACATATGGCTATCCAGTTCTCCAGGCACCATTTGTTGAATAGGCCATTCTCTCCCAGTTGAGAGGGTTTGGTGGCTTTATCGAATATTATATGGCTATATAGATGAGGTTCTATATCTGAACTTTCAATTCGATTCCATTGGTCTGTGTGTCTCTCCTTATGCCAGTACCATGCTGTTTTCACTACTGTAGCTTTGTAGTATGTTTTGAAGTCAGGAAGTGTGATTCTTCCTATTTCGTTTTTCTTTTTCAATATGTCTTTGGCTATTCGGGGCCTCTTTTTATTCCAAATAAATTTCATAGTTAGTTTTTCTAGTTCCTTAAAGAAGGCTGTGTTGATTTTTATTGGGATTGCATTGAATGTGTAGATCAGTTTTGGTAGGATAGACATCTTAATAATATTCAGTCTTCCTATCCATGAACAGGGAATATTCTTCCATTTATTTAGGTCTTCTTTGATTTCCTTGAACAATCTTGTATAGTTCTCGATGTATAAGTTTTTTACCTCTTTGGTTAAATTTATTCCTAAGTATTTGATTTTTTTATTTACTATTGTGAATGGTATTTGTTTCTTGATTTCCTCCTGATCTTGCTCATTATTGGTGTATAGAAATGCTACTGATTTTTGCGCATTGATCTTGTAACCTGCGACTTTGCTAAACTCATTTATGAGTTCTAGGAGCTTTGTTGTAGATCTCTCAGGGTTTTCTACATATAGGATCATGTCATCTGCAAATAATGAAATTTTGACTTCTTCCCTTCCAATTTGAATGCCTTTTATATCTGGTTCTTGTCTCAGTGCTCGAGCCAGTACTTCCAAGACAATGTTAAATAGGAGCGGAGACAATGGGCATCCTTGTCTTGTTCCTGATTTTAGAGGGAAGGATTTCAGGATTTCGCCATTGTAAACAATGTTGGCTTTAGGTTTTTCATATATACTCTTTATCATGTTCAAAAAGTTTCCTTGTATTCCGATCTTTTGGAGTGTTTTTATCAGGAAGGGGTGCTGTATTTTGTCAAATGCCTTTTCTGCATCTATAGATATAATCATGTGGTTTTTTTCTCTCAATCTGTTTATATGGTGTATTACATTGATTGATTTTCTTATGTTGAACCATCCTTGCATACCTGGGAGAAATCCCACTTGGTCATGGTGTATAATTCGTTTAATGTGTTGTTGAATACGATTAGCAAGTATTTTGTTAAGTATTTTTGCGTCTAGGTTCATTAGAGAAATTGGTCTGTAATTTTCCTTTCTTGTGGTGTCTTTGTTTGGCTTTGGTACTAGGGTAATGTTGGCATCATAGAAGGAATTAGGCAGTGTTCCTTCTGTTTCGATTTTTTGGAATAGTTTCAACAGGATTGGTGTTAGTTCTTTCCGGAATGTTTTGTAGAATTCCCCTGTGAAGCCGTCTGGCCCTGGGCTCTTATTAGTTGGGAGATTTTTAATGACTGATTCTATCTCTTTGCTTGTGATTGGTTTGTTAAGATCATCAATTTCTTCTTTCGTCAGTATGGGCTGCTTATGTATTTCTAGGAATTTGTCCATTTCCTCTAAATTGTCATTTTTGTTGGAATATAGTTTTTCAAAGTATCCTCTTATGGTAGTCTTTATTTCTGTGGGGTCAGTGGTGATATCACCTTTCTCATTTCTTATTTTGTGTATTTGCATCTTTTCTCTTTTTTTCTTTGTTAGTCTCGCTAAAGGTTTGTCAATTTTGTTGATCTTCTCAAAAAACCAGCTCTTGGTCTTGTTTATTTTTTCAAGTGCTTTCTTATTTTCTATTTCATTTAGTTCTGCTCTTATCTTTGTTATTTCCTTCCTTTTCTTCCTGTTGGGTTACTTTGTTGTTGTTTTTCTAATTCCTTCAAATGTGCAGTTAATTCTTCAATTTCTGCTCTTTCTTCTTTTTTGATATATGAATTTATGGCTATAAATTTCCCTCTCAGTACTGCTTTTGCTGCATCCCATAAATTTTGGTATGTTGTGTTATCATTATCATTTGTTTCAAGGTAGTCATTGATTTCTTTTGATATTTCCTCTTTGACCCACTGTTTTTCTAAGAGTGTGCTGTTTAATTTCCAAATTGTCGTGTGAAGTCTGGGTCTCTGTCCCTTGCAAATTTCCAGCTTGACTCCACTGTGGTCAGAGATATTGTTTTGTATGATTTCGATCTTTCTGAATTCATTAAGCCTTTCTTTGTGGCCTAGCATATGGTCAATCTTGGAGAATGTTCCATGTGCGCTTGAGAAAAATGTATATCCTGCTGTGTTTGGGTGTAATGATCTATATATGTCTATTAGATCCAGCTCTTCTAATATACTGTTCAAATGTTTTGTTTCTTTAGTGATTCTCTTTTGAGATGTTCTGTCCAGAGTTGATAGTGGTGTATTAAACTCCCCCACTATAATTGTAGATGCATCTATTCTTTCACTTAGTTTTTCCAGCGTTTGCCTCACATATTTAGAGGCGCCCTTGTTAGGAGCATAAATATTTATGATTGTTCGATCTTCTTGACAAATTGTCCCTTTCACTAAAATATAGTATCCTTCTTTGTCTCTCACAATTGTTTCGCATTTAAAGTCTATTTTGTCTGATATTAATATAGCTACTCCTGCCTTTTTTTGGTTGTTGTTTGCTTGTATGATTGTTTTCCAGCCCTTCACTTTCAACCTCCATGAGTCTCTGGGTCTAAGATGTGTCTCTTGTAGGCAGCATATAGATGGGTCGTATTTCCTTATCCAGTGTCCCAGTCTGAATCTTTTGATAGGTGAGTTTAATCCGTTGACATTCAGTGTTATTACGTTTAGAGAGTTATTTATGGTAGCCATATTTTGGTTGGATTTGTGTTTGTTATATTTTGTTTGTATTATTTTATTTTCCCCTTCTATTTTTGCCTTTCTTGTTGCTTTTACACTCTCCTCCATCTCTGACTGTCCTGTTTTTTCCTTTCTTCCTGCAGAATTCCCTTAAGAATTTCTTGAAGGGGAGGTTTCTTGTTGATATACTCTTTCAGTTTCTGTTTATCTGTGAATATTTTGAACTCTCCATCATTTTTGAATGCTAGTTTAGCTGGATAGAGTATTCTTGGTTGGAGATTTTTTTCCTTTAGTACCTTGACTATATCATACCACTGCCTTCTTGCCTCCATCGTTTCAGATGAGAAATCAGCACTTAATCTTATGGAGTTTCCCTTGTATGTGATGGTTTTCTTTTTTTTTTTTTTTTTTTTTAATTTTTTTATTTTTTATTGACTTTGTAATAATATTACATTAAAAATATATATGTGAGGTCCCATTCAACCCCACCCCCCATCCCCCTCTCCCCCCCCCCCAACAACACTCGTTCCCATCATCATGACACATCCATTGGATTTGGTAAGTACATCTTTGGGCACCTCTGCACCTCATATACATTGGTTCACATCATGGCCCATACTCTCCTCTATTCCATCATGTAGGCCCTGTGAGGATTTACAATGTCCGGTGATTACCTCTGAAGCACCATCCAGGGCAGCTCCATGTCCCGAAGACGCCTCCACCTCTCATCTCTTCCTGCCTTTCCCCATACCCTTTGTCCATTATGTCCACTTTTCCCAATCCAATGCCACCTCTTCTATGTGGACACTGGATTGGTTGTGTCCATTGCACCTTTATGTCAAGAGGAGGCTCAGATTCCACCTGGATGCTGGATGCAATCCTCCCATTTTCAGTTGTAATCACTCTAGGCTCCATGGTGTGGTGGTTGTCCTTCTTCACCTCCATCTTAGCTGAGTGTGGTAAGTCCAATAAATCAGATTGTAGGTGCTGGAGTCTGTTGAGGCTCAGGATCTGGCTATCACATTGTCAGTCCAGAGATTCAAATCCCCTAAATATATCTTAAACCCCAACATTAACTGCACCTCCAGCACATTAGCATGAAAGTCTTATGAAGGGAGATCCCATCTGAGTCCAGATTCATCACACATAAACACCATTTCCAAAGAGGGGCCATCTGACCTGGTAGTTAACCCCATCGGCCATGACCATAACTCCCATGGGTCTCTTTAGCCCTCAAAGGAACCAATATCTGGGGGTTGTATCTGCTTTATCTGTCTCTCTGACTCTGCTCAGTTGTGCATGAGGGCAAACCTTCTGCCAGCCTCCAGACTCTTTTTTAGAAACTCGTAGCCATATAAACTCATTTCTCCTTTCCATTTCCCCCTTACTTTAGGTCAAACAGCATTTTAAAGTCATGGTATTTTATGTAGACATGGATATTCTGCTGATCCGCATTGAACCTTCCGTATAAGGTCATTTTCCAGTTGCATCATCAGTTGGTAGTTGATAGTGGTCCCTCGTTGCCAGGGAGGCTCTGTGATGGTTTTCTTTTCTCTTGCTGCTTTTAGAATTTTTTCTTTGTCTTGAGCATTGGATAATTTGACAAGTATATGTCTTGGGGTGGGCCTGTTGGGGTTTATGACCAGTGGAGTGTGCTGTGCTTCTTGGATATGTACCTCTGTCTCTTTCAGTAGATTTGGGAAGTTTTCATTCATTATTTCCTGCAACACTCCTTCTGACCCCTTTCCCTTCTCTTCTCCTTCTGGAATGCCTATAATACGTATGTTTGAGCGT
Source organism: Dasypus novemcinctus (assembly GCF_030445035.2). Taxonomy (NCBI): domain Eukaryota; kingdom Metazoa; phylum Chordata; class Mammalia; order Cingulata; family Dasypodidae; genus Dasypus; species Dasypus novemcinctus. The sequence goes on from NC_080694.1 coordinate 30,063,796, forward strand.
TTTGCATTATCATTCAGGTCCCTAAGTCCTATCTGGATTTTTTCTACCTTTTTATTGACCACTTCTACTATCTGTTTGATTTCCAATGCACTGTCTTCCACATCACTAATTCTCTGCTCTGCCTCTTCTAGTCTGCTGATATTTGCTGCAAGTGTATTTTTGATTTCTTGAATTGTGGTGTTCATTTCCATCATATCTGTTATTTTTTTGCACATGTCTGCAATTTCCCCTCCAAGTGTTGTCTTCACACTGTTAACCTCTTTCATTACTTCATCAAATTTGTCGGTGATAAATGTTGTGAGATCTTTCATTGCTTGTGCGAAGTCCTGCCCCCCTTCCTGATTTTCAGTTTGTTGATTGGATTCAGCCATGTTTTCCTGATTACTGGTTTGGTTTGTAGATTTTTGTTGCTGTCTTGTCAACATTTTTTCTTTGACGGGTTTAATCAGTTCCTTAGCTTCTTTGTCTAGTCTTGGAGATTAATTAGCTGTTGTTTTTGCGTGAGTGTTATATCTTCTCTTTGTCACTTTGTTCTTCTTATTCCAATCTCTTATTGCTAGTTAAGCTCACTTTAAAGGAAAGTATTAGTGCTGGGGAAAGTCAATTGTGTAAGGAAGGAGAAAGTGTGAAGTAGTATTGGTGATATATGTTTACAAAGCAACAATATGAGTTCTGGGAGGATGGAGGTTAGATCATGTAAATTGTGTAGAGTTATAGTAGTAGGAAAGTACCTATAATGAGGTAGACGACTGAATATGGGAGGAATGTGGTACGTACTAAGAGGCTATTGTTTTCGTGAGAGAGGGAAAGAGAAAAGAAAGGTAATAGTTTCAGGGACGAATACCAGATGGAAAACTAAACAAAGGTATTAGAAATTAAGAGTTAGACACTTTGTGGATCAAAGAAAGGGAGATGGAATATAGGAGAGATAGCAGATGGTGGAGGATATCAAGTTGTAGGGGAAAGGGGATAGTGTAGATAGGCTAAATCTATTCACAGAGAAATGAGGCAGTGGAGGGTGAGGAAACCCAGCAAATGTGAGGTATTTCCTGTAGGACCTATTGTATTGTTAAGGTAAAATAGTATAAGAAGAATATTGGGGACAAGAAAGAGAGGGTTGAAAAAAAAAAAGAACAACAACAACAACAACAACAACAACAAATTAAAAAAAAAAAAAAAAAAAAAAAAAAAACCAAAGAACAGAAACCCTGCCGCCAGGCTCGGCTGGGCTCAGCTGAGCTCCGGTCCCCCGCCTGCCGCCCGCCGCGGCTCGGCTGGGCTCGGCTGGGCTCGGCCGGGCTCGGCTTTCCCACCCGCCGCCCGGCGCGGCACAGCGCGGCTCGACTCTCCCGCTCGCCGCCCGGCGTGGCGCGGCTGGGCTCGGCCGAGTTCACCTGGGCTCCTCCCCTCCGCCCGCCGCGGCTCAGCCGGGCTCAGCCGGACTCGGCTACCCTGGCCTCCGCCCGCTGGTGCTCCGCGTGGTGCTAGCTGCCTCGGCTCCACCTACCCAAGGAGGGAATCCTCCACACGTAGCTGGGATCTCCGTGTATATTTCACAGATGGATCCTCTCTGTTACCTTCCCTCCAAATCGATGTCCAGACACCTCCGGACCAGGAAAAATCCCGAAACAGCCGGTCCCAAAGAGTCTCCGACGCCTCCCAGCCGATTCCCCCCAGGAGATAGTAACCGGGAAGTTCACTCAGCCGCCATCTTGCCTCCCCCTCCTGAAAAGTCCCAAATTATATCTTATAGACCAGTCCTTTCCGTTACCTTCCCACCAAATCGATGTCCAGACACTTCCTGCCCTGAAAAAATCCTGAAAAAGCCTGGTCCCGGAGAACCTCCAGCGGTGCCCAGCTGCCTCTTCCCAGGAGAGATGGCAAGGCAAGCTCACTCAGCCACCATCTTGCCGGAAGTCTCCTATTTTCCTTTTCTTAATAACGATTCCCAAAGATGATCATGAATTTAATTCTAGACATTGTTTGCATACCCTGGTTTATTCAAGGATAGATTATGTAAAAGATAGTGAATCAACAAAACTCCCTCAGGCTCTATTCCAATTCTACAATTGACATGTGTGTACTAGGCCCTCATTTAGGGATGGGGACACTGAAGCCATGTGAAGGAAAGGGACAGAACAAGTCCCATAAACCTGAAGAGGCAAGGAAGAACCAGGGACAGCACTGTGCTCCCTTTCACATTCAGGACCCCTACTCCGGCTGACCTTTTGTGCTTTGTCTGTAGGGAATGGGGTGTGTTCCCTCTCTCTGAAGCTATGTGTGATAGTCTGAAGATGTTGCCTGCAGACCAAGGTGGGGTGCAGAGAGGAATGGGGTGACTCTGAATTTCTGAGGTCCAGACCTCAACATGTGTTCTTTAACCTTAAACATGGCTACTGCTTACTGTGGTCTCATCAGCCCTGGCCCCACTGCTCAATGTCTGGTGGCCTTGCTCAGACCCTAGGGAGGAGAAGCAGATTTCCTCTTTGCTATGCAACCAGAAAATGACTCAAATTTAGAGGGCAAGTGTTGGGGGTCTTGAATGAGAAGAGCCACTTCTCATCTGGGCTGAGGGTTCTGGCTCCAGGCAAAAATGAGGGAATCCCAGTAGAAAGCTGTGCCCTACAGAGTTAGATGGTATGTGGGGGAAAAGGATAGATATCATTCCCAGCTTTCTGCTTTTAAAATAGTTGAATAAACTGAGAAAATTGATCTTGTGAAAAGTACTTGAAATCATTATGTAAACTGTGATATGATAAAATTCTGTAAGCAATTGCAATTCATTCATCCAACAAGGTGACAAATCCTATCAAATAGCAGTGACATATCCTTCACACTGTCTACCTGCTGGGTCTGGCATTCCTGCACAAAGGTCCTTTCACACAGACCCATCCCTTCCTTCACCACCACTCTTCCCACCTTCTCTTCCATCCTATATTAACTTATTTTCTTCTGAAATTAAAAAAGCCTTTGTATAAAGAATTCAATCAAGAAAACAAAAAATGGAGAGGGGCAAGATGATGACAGATTAAGTGCACCTACATCATCTCTCCTAAATAAAACAACTGAGTGCAGCAAAATCCTTCCTGATTGAGCTGTTTTGGGAACCCAAAAAGCAGGAGGCTTAAGGGCATCCATCTGCAGAGAGCATAACAAAAAGCGTGATTGTGCAAGGTCAAACCATGAGTTTCTGATGCTTCAGGCAGGAGCTATTGGACAGCTGAGCCCCTCCCTCAGGGCAGGAAGCCACAGCATTCCCTGACCCTTGCCAGTCAGTCAGCTAGAAGAGACAAATTCTGAGAGTGGGAGGGTTCTGGTGAAAGGTGGAGAGGGATCCCCTGAGTGTGGGTTCTATGGTCTGGACCCCCCTTTTTTTAGCTTTGAGAAGCATACCAGCTGGCCTCTGGAGAAACCAGGAAGAAGGGAGAGGTAAATCTGCTGAGGCAGTCTGATTTACCTAGCCTCCCTGGGATAGGGAAAATTGGTCTGGGAGAAGGTGGAGCCAGGCAATTAACTAGTCCTATGCAACTCATCTAAGGGAGGGGGACAGTAGGAAGTGCTTAATAAGCTTCCAAGAGCATATTTAGGGTTCCCAGCAAGGTGTGGGTGCTTTCTTTCAAAGAGACTGAGAGTCATTTTTTTTTCCTGTGGTGAGATAAGTCAACAGGGTCCCATTTGAATTTCAGAAGGGAACTCTCACATAGGCTTTTGCTTAATGCTGTTCTGGGAGAGAAAGTAGTTAGAAAAAAAAGGTGGACAAGGACAGATTCCTAATTTGCAATTTATCCAATTCCAAAGAGTCAATCCTTCCCCAATATTGAAAAGCTAATCAGCCCAGCAGAAAAGTTTGCCTCAATGTAGGAGTTTCAGTCTTGAATATAAAGATCTATATTTCAATTCCTGGCTCCTCTTAGAGTAGCGACTCAACGGGATATGAAACATCTAGCTGATACTTTAGGACAGGGAAAGCATGGAAAGTAGCCTTGTATTAGCTTCCCTTGGGTCTCTTAATTTCCTAGAAAGGTACTTTTGTTATATAATTTAATTTAGTATACTCACTAAAACTCACTTCAAAATCTGCAGTGAGAAAACTGCAGAGTAATTGATTGATAAACACCTGTAGACTGACAAGCTCCACAGAGGCTTAAGAGGGAAGTCTGTTTGTTCTTCGTGTTTGCTTGTGGGTTTGTCTGGTTTTTATTTTTCTTACCTTTCCTTTTTATCCCTCACCTTTTAAAATTCAATGCTGCCAGCTTGTTTCTTGATTGCTGTGTTTCCACTTCCTTGATTCTCTCATTTCTGTGTGTACGTATTTTGGCAATCAATGCTGTCTCTTTTCCCTCCTGCATCTTTCTAACTTCCCCCTTCTGTTGTTGTTCTTACATTCCAATTTCCTTGTTTATTCCCCAATTTTTCTGACTTTTTATTTCTAACTGTTCTGTTTTTATCCTTTATTAACTTTCTATTTTTATTCTTTCTTTTCTCTTTCCCTCTCTCTTCATCACACTGACCTGTTCATTCACACTATATTCTTTTTGATATTCAGTTTCCCATTTCCTTGTAGGTGCACCACTTTTTTATTCCTGTATTTCTACACAGTTACATGAGTTTAATAGTCAATCTCTTAGGTCTTATATGATTCTTCTACTAACATTTACTATCAATATTACTATTAAATCTTTTCTTTTCTTTTTTCACTTCTTTTGCTTCCCCTGGATGTAATCATTTTCATTCAAGGGAACTTAGACAACAACAAGGAAATAGAATAAGAACAAAGTGTAAAATAGAAAACTTAATACACACACAAAAACAGCAACTAAATAAAACCTGAGACTACATGGAGGAGATAAATAACTGAAGAAACCCATCAAGATAAAATGATGAGCAGAGAGCAGCAAAAAATTACAAAACATACCAATAATCAGGAAGACATGGCCCACACCAGTGAACAAACTTAAAACCAGGAAGAGAAGCAGAACATTGAACAACTAAACAAAGATGTCCAAACTAATATCATGGCTCAGTATAAAGAAGTGAAAGAAGAGATTAAAGATATTAAGAAAACACTTGCAGAGCATACTGAAGAAATTGTAAACGTATGGAAAAAGATAACAGATTTGTTGTTAATGAATGGCACAATCCAAGAAATAAAAAAAAAATAACACTCCAAGCAAATAACAGCAGAATTGAATAGATAAAGAATTATTGAGGTGGAAAACAATACATCTGAAATCAAAGAAAGAGTAGAATTATTAGATAAAAATATAGAAGAAATCCAATAGAAACTTAGGGATCTGAATAACAACACAAAATGCACAAACATCTCAGAAGGAGAAGATAAGGGAAAGGGGACAGAAGGTTTTTTGGAGGAAATAATGGCTGAAAACTTCCCAACCTACTGAGGGAGATGGATGGTTAATGCCCAGGAATCACAGCACAACCCAAACAGTATAAATCCCAAAAGACCTACTCCAAAACATACTTGTGAAATTATCCGATGCTCAAGACAAAGAGAAAATATTGAAAACAGCAAAAGAAAAGAGAACCATTGAACACAAGGAACGCTCAATAACATTAAGTGCTGATTTCTCATCTGAAAACATGGAGGCAAGAAGACAGTGGTATGGCATAGTCAAGATACTAAAAGAAAAAAGTTTCCAGCCAAGAATACTCTAGTGAGTAGAACTGGCATTCAAAATTGATGGAGAGCTCAAAATATTCACAGATAAACAGAAACAAACAGAGTATGACAATAATAAATGTGTTCTTCAAGAAATACTAAGGGGAATTCTGTAGCTTGAAAGAAAAAAAACTGAGGTCGGAGTTGAAAGAAGAGAGTTTAAGACCAACAAAAAAGACAAAAAAAATAAAAACAACATATGACACACAAATTCAAAGAAAATATGGCTAATGTAAGTAATTTCTTGTGAGTAATAACACTGAATGTTAATGGATTAAAATCACCTGTCAAGAGACACAAATTAGCAGAATGGATAAGGAAATGTGACCCATCTATATGCTGTCTATATGAAATTCACCATAAACCCAGTGATTCAAGAAAGTTGAAAGTGAATAGCTAAAAAATAATTTTGCAAGCAAACAATAACCAAAAAAGGCAAAAGTAGCTATACTAATATCAGAAAAAAAAGACTTTAAAAACAAAACTATTGTGAGAGACAAAAATAGGCACTACTTATTAGAAAAAGTGGTAATCTATCAAGAAAGAACAATCTTTATGTTCTTTTTATGCACCTAATCAGAGTGCCTCATAATACATGAGGCAAACACTGGATAAACTAAATGGAGGAATAGATGACTCCACAATTACAGTGGGGGACTTTAATATATCATTATCATCACTAGACAGAACATCTTGACAGAGAATCAATAAAGAAACAAAGATTTGAATAATATATTAGAGGATCTGAACCTAATAGTCATATGCAGAACACTACAACAAAATAAAGCATAAATGCATTCTTCTCAAGTGCATATGGATCATTCTCCAAGATAGACCACAGGCTAGGCCACAGAGAAAGTCTCAATGAATTCAGAAAGATTGGAATCATACAAAATAATTTCTCTGACCACAGTGGGATGAAACTGAAAGTCTGCAAGGGCTCGAGAACAAGATTAAGCACAAGGATATGGAAGTTAAGCAACACACTCTTTAAGCAAACAGTGGGCCCAGTAGGAAATCTCAAAAGAAATCAGCAACTACTTTGAAATAAGTGAAAATGATAACGCAACATATTAAAACTTATGGGATGCAGCAAAAGTTGTACTGAGAGGGAAATTCATAGCCATAAATTCATATAACAAAAGAGAAAAAATAGCTAAAATCAAATAATTAACTGCACATTTAGAGGAATTATTGAAAGAATAAATAACCCCAAAGGAAGAAGAAAGAAAGAACAAAGATGAGAGCAGAACTAAATGAAAAAGAAAATAAGAAAGCACTAGAAAAAAATAAAACAAAGAGCTAGTTCTTTGAGAAAACCAATAAAATTGACAAACCCTTAGATTTTCCTCTGTTTTTTTAACACAGAAAAAAGAGAAAAGATGTGAATAGACAAAATAAGAAATGAGAAAGGGGCTATCACCACTGAAGCCACAGAAATAAAAAGAATCATATGAGGATATTTTGAAAAACTATATACCAACAAGAACACATAAGCAGTTGACATTCACAAAAGAAGAAATTGATGATCTCAACAAATCAATCACAAATAAAGAGAAAGAATCTGTCATTAAATTCTCCCAACTATGAAGAGCCCTGGGTCAGACAGCCTCACAGGTCACATCCACCAAACACCTGGAAGGAACTAACTCCAATTCTGCTTAAACTCTTACAAAATATTGAAATAAAAGAAACATTGTGTAACTCATTCTAGGATGTCAACATTACCATAATACCAAAGGCAAACAAAGACACCACAAGAAAGGAAATTAACAGACCAAACTCTCAAATGAACCTAAATACTAAAATCCTGAACAAAATACTTGCTAATTATATTAAGCAACACACCAAATGAATTATAAACCATGACCACGTGGGTTTCATCCCTGGTATGCAAGGAAATCTAAACATAAGAAAATCAATCAGAGTAATACACCATATAATCAGGTCAAATAAAAATCACATGATCATATCTATAGATGTAGAAAAAGCATTTGACAAAATACCCACCCTTTCCTAATAAAAATACTGCAAAAGACTAGAATAGAAGGAAACATTCTGAACAGGATAAAGGATATATATGAAAAACACACAACTAACATCATATACATGCTGAAATTGTAAAATCTTTCCCTCTAAGATTGAGAACAAGACAAGAATACCCACTATCACCCCTCCTATTTAAAATTGTGTTAGAAGAACCTTGTCGGGCATGAGGCAAGAAACAGATATAAAAGGCATCCAAATTGGAAAGGAAGAGGTAAAATTACACTATTTGCAGATGGCATGATTCACTACATAGAAAGCCATGAGAGGCTTCCGGCAAGACGGTGGCTGAGTGAGCTTGCCTTGCCGTCTCTCCTGGGAAGAGGCAGCTGGGCACCGCTGGAGGTTCTCCGGGACCAGGCTTTTTCAGGATCTTTTCAGGGCAGGAAGTGTCTGGACATCGATTTGGTGGGAAGGTCCTACAGGAAATACCTCACATTTGCTGGGTTTCCTCACCCTCCACTGCCTCATTTCTCTGTGAATAGATTTAGCCTATCTACACTATCCCCTTTCCCCTACAACTTGATATCCTCCACCATCTGCTATCTCTCCTATATTCCATCTCCCTTTCTTTGATCCACAAAGTGTCTAACTCTTAATTTCTAATACTTTTGTTTAGTTTTCCATCTGGTATTCGTCCCTGAAACTATTACCTTTCTTTTCTCTTTCCCTCTCTCACGAAAACAATAGCCTCTTAGTACGTACCACATTCCTCCCATATTCAGTCGTCTACCTCATTATAGGTACTTTCCTACTACTATAACTCTACACAATTTACATGATCTAACCTCCATCCTCCCAGAACTCATATTGTTGCTTTGTAAACATATATCACCAATACTACTTCACACTTTCTCCTTCCTTACACAATTGACTTTCCCCAGCACTAATACTTTCCTTTAAAGTGAGCTTAACTAGCAATAAGAGATTGGAATAAGAAGAACAAAGTGACAAAGAGAAGATATAACACTCACGCAAAAACAACAGCTAATTAATCTCCAAGACTAGACAAAGAAGCTAAGGAACTGATTAAACCCGTCAAAGAAAAAATGTTGACAAGACAGCAACAAAAATCTACAAACCAAACCAGTAATCAGGAAAACATGGCTGAATCCAATCAACAAACTGAAAATCAGGAAGGGGGGCAGGACTTCGCACAAGCAATGAAAGATCTCACAACATTTATCACCGACAAATTTGATGAAGTAATGAAAGAGGTTAACAGTGTGAAGACAACACTTGGAGGGGAAATTGCAGACATGTGCAAAAAAATAACAGATATGATGGAAATGAACACCACAATTCAAGAAATCAAAAATACACTTGCAGCAAATATCAGCAGACTAGAAGAGGCAGAGCAGAGAATTAGTGATGTGGAAGACAGTGCATTGGAAATCAAACAGATAGTAGAAGTGGTCAATAAAAAGGTAGAAAAAATCCAGATAGGACTTAGGGACCTGAATGATAATGCAAAACGCTCAAACATACGTATTATAGGCATTCCAGAAGGAGAAGAGAAGGGAAAGGGGTCAGAAGGAGTGTTGCAGGAAATAATGAATGAAAACTTCCCAAATCTACTGAAAGAGACAGAGGTACATATCCAAGAAGCACAGCGCACTCCACTGGTCATAAACCCCAACAGGCCCACCCCAAGACATATACTTGTCAAATTATCCAATGCTCAAGACAAAGAAAAAATTCTAAAAGCAGCAAGAGAAAAGAAAACCATCACAGAGCCTCCCTGGCAACGAGGGACCACTATCAACTACCAACTGATGATGCAACTGGAAAATGACCTTATACGGAAGGTTCAATGCGGATCAGCAGAATATCCATGTCTACATAAAATACCATGACTTTAAAATGCTGTTTGACCTAAAGTAAGGGGGAAATGGAAAGGAGAAATGAGTTTATATGGCTACGAGTTTCTAAAAAAGAGTCTGGAGGCTGGCAGAAGGTTTGCCCTCATGCACAACTGAGCAGAGTCAGAGAGACAGATAAAGCAGATACAACCCCCAGATATTGGTTCCTTTGAGGGCTAAAGAGACCCATGGGAGTTATGGTCATGGCCGATGGGGTTAACTACCAGGTCAGATGGCCCCTCTTTGGAAATGGTGTTTATGTGTGATGAATCTGGACTCAGATGGGATCTCCCTTCATAAGACTTTCATGCTAATGTGCTGGAGGTGCAGTTAATGTTGGGGTTTAAGATATATTTAGGGGATTTGAATCTCTGGACTGACAATGTGATAGCCAGATCCTGAGCCTCAACAGACTCCAGCACCTACAATCTGATTTATTGGACTTACCACACTCAGCTAAGATGGAGGTGAAGAAGGACAACCACCACACCATGGAGCCTAGAGTGATTACAACTGAAAATGGGAGGATTGCATCCAGCATCCAGGTGGAATCTGAGCCTCCTCTTGACATAAAGGTGCAATGGACACAACCAATCCAGTGTCCACATAGAAGAGGTGGCATTGGATTGGGAAAAGTGGACATAATGGACAAAGGGTATGGGGAAAGGCAGGAAGAGATGAGAGGTGGAGGCGTCTTCGGGACATGGAGCTGCCCTGGATGGTGCTTCAGAGGTAATCACCGGACATTGTAAATCCTCACAGGGCCTACATGATGGAATAGAGGAGAGTATGGGCCATGATGTGAACCAATGTATATGAGGTGCAGAGGTGCCCAAAGATGTACTTACCAAATCCAATGGATGTGTCATGATGATGGGAACGAGTGTTGTTGGGGGGGGGGAGAGGGGGATGGGGGGTGGGGTTGAATGGGACCTCACATATATATTTTTAATGTAATATTATTACAAAGTCAATAAAAAATAAAAAAATTAAAAAAAAAAAAAAAAAAAAGAAAACCATCACATACAAGGGAAACTCCATAAGATTAAGTGCTGATTTCTCATCTGAAACGATGGAGGCAAGAAGGCAGTGGTATGATATAGTCAAGGTACTAAAGGAAAAAAATCTCCAACCAAGAATACTCTATCCAGCTAAACTAGCATTCAAAAATGATGGAGAGTTCAAAATATTCACAGATAAACAGAAACTGAAAGAGTATATCAACAAGAAACCTCCCCTTCAAGAAATTCTTAAGGGAATTCTGCAGGAAGAAAGGAAAAAACAGGACAGTCAGAGATGGAGGAGAGTGTAAAAGCAACAAGAAAGGCAAAAATAGAAGGGGAAAATAAAATAATACAAACAAAATATAACAAACACAAATCCAACCAAAATATGGCTACCATAAATAACTCTCTAAACGTAATAACACTGAATGTCAACGGATTAAACTCACCTATCAAAAGATTCAGACTGGGACACTGGATAAGGAAATATGACCCATCTATATGCTGCCTACAAGAGACACATCTTAGACCCAGAGACTCATGGAGGTTGAAAGTGAAGGGCTGGAAAACAATCATACAAGCAAACAACAACCAAAAAAAGGCAGGAGTAGCTATATTAATATCAGACAAAATAGACTTTAAATGCGAAACAATTGTGAGAGACAAAGAAGGATACTATATTTTAGTGAAAGGGACAATTTGTCAAGAAGATCGAACAATCATAAATATTTATGCTCCTAACAAGGGCGCCTCTAAATATGTGAGGCAAACGCTGGAAAAACTAAGTGAAAGAATAGATGCATCTACAATTATAGTGGGGGAGTTTAATACACCACTATCAACTCTGGACAGAACATCTCAAAAGAGAATCACTAAAGAAACAAAACATTTGAACAGTATATTAGAAGAGCTGGATCTAATAGACATATATAGATCATTACACCCAAACACAGCAGGATATACATTTTTCTCAAGCGCACATGGAACATTCTCCAAGATTGACCATATGCTAGGCCACAAAGAAAGGCTTAATGAATTCAGAAAGATCGAAATCATACAAAACAATATCTCTGACCACAGTGGAGTCAAGCTGGAAATTTGCAAGGGACAGAGACCCAGACTTCACACGACAATTTGGAAATTAAACAGCACACTCTTAGAAAAACAGTGGGTCAAAGAGGAAATATCAAAAGAAATCAATGACTACCTTGAAACAAATGATAATGATAACACAACATACCAAAATTTATGGGATGCAGCAAAAGCAGTACTGAGAGGGAAATTTATAGCCATAAATTCATATATCAAAAAAGAAGAAAGAGCAGAAATTGAAGAATTAACTGCACATTTGAAGGAATTAGAAAAACAACAACAAAGTAACCCAACAGGAAGAAAAGGAAGGAAATAACAAAGATAAGAGCAGAACTAAATGAAATAGAAAATAAGAAAGCACTTGAAAAAATAAACAAGACCAAGAGCTGGTTTTTTGAGAAGATCAACAAAATTGACAAACCTTTAGCGAGACTAACAAAGAAAAAAAGAGAAAAGATGCAAATACACAAAATAAGAAATGAGAAAGGTGATATCACCACTGACCCCACAGAAATAAAGACTACCATAAGAGGATACTTTGAAAAACTATATTCCAACAAAAATGACAATTTAGAGGAAATGGACAAATTCCTAGAAATACATAAGCAGCCCATACTGACGAAAGAAGAAATTGATGATCTTAACAAACCAATCACAAGCAAAGAGATAGAATCAGTCATTAAAAATCTCCCAACTAATAAGAGCCCAGGGCCAGACGGCTTCACAGGGGAATTCTACAAAACATTCCGGAAAGAACTAACACCAATCCTGTTGAAACTATTCCAAAAAATCGAAACAGAAGGAACACTGCCTAATTCCTTCTATGATGCCAACATTACCCTAGTACCAAAGCCAAACAAAGACACCACAAGAAAGGAAAATTACAGACCAATTTCTCTAATGAACCTAGACGCAAAAATACTTAACAAAATACTTGCTAATCGTATTCAACAACACATTAAACGAATTATACACCATGACCAAGTGGGATTTCTCCCAGGTATGCAAGGATGGTTCAACATAAGAAAATCAATCAATGTAATACACCATATAAACAGATTGAGAGAAAAAACCACATGATTATATCTATAGATGCAGAAAAGGCATTTGACAAAATACAGCACCCCTTCCTGATAAAAACACTCCAAAAGATCGGAATACAAGGAAACTTTTTGAACATGATAAAGAGTATATATGAAAAACCTAAAGCCAACATTGTTTACAATGGCGAAATCCTGAAATCCTTCCCTCTAAAATCAGGAACAAGACAAGGATGCCCATTGTCTCCGCTCCTATTTAACATTGTCTTGGAAGTACTGGCTCGAGCACTGAGACAAGAACCAGATATAAAAGGCATTCAAATTGGAAGGGAAGAAGTCAAAATTTCATTATTTGCAGATGACATGATCCTATATGTAGAAAACCCTGAGAGATCTTCAACAAAGCTCCTAGAACTCATAAATGAGTTTAGCAAAGTCGCAGGTTACAAGATCAATGCGCAAAAATCAGTAGCATTTCTATACACCAATAATGAGCAAGATCAGGAGGAAATCAAGAAACAAATACCATTCACAATAGTAAATAAAAAAATCAAATACTTAGGAATAAATTTAACCAAAGAGGTAAAAAACTTATACATCGAGAACTATACAAGATTGTTCAAGGAAATCAAAGAAGACCTAAATAAATGGAAGAATATTCCCTGTTCATGGATAGGAAGACTGAATATTATTAAGATGTCTATCCTACCAAAACTGATCTACACATTCAATGCAATCCCAATAAAAATCAACACAGCCTTCTTTAAGGAACTAGAAAAACTAACTATGAAATTTATTTGGAATAAAAAGAGGCCCCGAATAGCCAAAGACATATTGAAAAAGAAAAACGAAATAGGAAGAATCACACTTCCTGACTTCAAAACATACTACAAAGCTACAGTAGTGAAAACAGCATGGTACTGGCATAAGGAGAGACACACAGACCAATGGAATCGAATTGAAAGTTCAGATATAGAACCTCATCTATATAGCCATATAATATTCGATAAAGCCACCAAACCCTCTCAACTGGGAGAGAATGGCCTATTCAACAAATGGTGCCTGGAGAACTGGATAGCCATATGTAGAAGAATGAAAGAGGATTACCATCTCACACCTTATACAAAGATCAACTCAAGATGGATCAAAGACCTAAATATAAGAGCCAAGACCATAAAGACCTTAGAAAGCAGTGTAGGGAAACATCTACAGGACCTTGTAATAGGAAATGGCTTCATGAATATCACACCAAAAGCACGAGCAGCAAAAGAACAAATAGATAAATAGGACTACCTCAAAATTAAAGCCCTCTGCACCTCAAAGGAGTTTGTCAAGAAAGTAAAAAGGGAACCCACACAATGGGAGAAAATATTTGGCAACCATATATCTGATAAGAGACTTATAACTTGCATATATAAAGAACTCATAGATCTCGAAAACAAAAAGATAAACAACCCATTTAAAAAATGGGACAAACATTTAAACAGACACTTCTCCAAAGAAGAAATACAAATGGCTAAAAAGCACATGAAAAAATGCTCCAAATCCCTAGCTATCAGGGAAATGCAAATCAAAACTACAATGAGATACCATCTTACTCCCATAAGATTGGCAGCCATGAAAAAAACAGTAGAATACAAATGCTGGAGAGGATGTGAAGAAAGGGGAACACTCATCCATTGCTGGTGGGAATGCAGAAGGATCCAACCATTCTGGAGGACAGTTTGGCAGTTTCTCAAAAAATTATCCATAGATTTGCCATATGACCCAGCAATACCACTGCTGGGTATATACCCATCAGATCTGAAAACAAGGACACAAACCGATATATGTACACCAATGTTCATAGCAGCATTGTTCACCATCGCCAAAAGTTGGAATCAATCCAAAAGTCCATCAACAGATGAGTGGATCAATAAAATGTGGTATATACACACAATGGAATACTACTCAGCTATAAGAACCAATACACTACAATCACACGTGATAACATGGATGAACCTTGAGAATCTTATGTTGAGTGAAGCAACCCAGGCATTGAAGGACAAATACTATATGACCTCAATGATATGAAATAAGTTAACTGCCTCAGAGAGCTAGAGTTTGGAAAAGTGGCTTACTGGAAATCGGGGGGTGGAGGAAGGCTGTGAGTTAATGTCTGTAGGGGTGGAATCTGTGATGAGCTGGGGGTAAGTATGAGCACAAAGAAGGGACAAAATGGGGGCAAGGGGTTACCTTCGGGTGGGGTTTTCTGGGTTTGAGGGGGGCTGGGGATGGGAAGAGGGGTAATATGCTCCAAGAAATAGGTGGGAGGGAGGGGCAACATACAACATGGGAGAGTGCCAGAAGTTCGTTGAGAACTAAATGTTGAGTAAAATGTATCAAAGTATAAGTAGGAGGGTCACCTGGTTAGGACGCTCAGGGGGTATGGTCTGATGCGGGACGGACTCCGGAGGGAATAGCTGAAGGCTCATTTTGCCAAGGTGGGTTCTACCATTGGGTGGGGTGGACCCATATCCTGGGGAAGACTAATGCCGTCGAATAGAGAGAACTGTATCTCTCGTGAGAAAGGACAGCTCCCAGGGCATTAGATTGGCAGGCGTTGTGGGCCCTAAGGGGAGGGGAAAATGGACGTGCAAT
Organism: Dasypus novemcinctus; assembly: GCF_030445035.2. NCBI lineage: Eukaryota > Metazoa > Chordata > Mammalia > Cingulata > Dasypodidae > Dasypus > Dasypus novemcinctus. The sequence goes on from NC_080694.1 coordinate 30,079,160, forward strand.
GGATAGAACAAAGGTAAATAAGGGGGCAAAAGAGGAGTTATGTGAGAGTACACGAGGATGAATATAAAACAGCTAATATTACACCAAAAACATATAGGGGACGACAGACTAATAATGAAAACCATAAGACAAAACATAGGATAACTAAAAAATTTAGAAAACTGTACAACCTAAAGTATGGACCACATAGTAAGCACAAATGTTACCTTGTTTGAAAACTATAATTTCGGAATCTGTACATCAGTTTCAGGAAATATGATATGAATAAGTTAAAAGATTATTGCTGTGGAAGGGAAAAGGTTTTATGGTGGATCTGGGGAAATACTGTATATTGTATATATGAATTTTGGTGATCTAAGACTCTTCTGAAGCTGACATTATGTTGGGATTCACTTTACGGGAAGTTTTGGATCACAGAGTGGTTCAACAATGGCAGTGGAGGAATACTGATATGGGATGTTATTGACAGGATATATATGGTTGACAGGGAGTTATACAGGGCATATGCCCATGGTATATGGTAATGTCTATATATACTCATAGTGGAAACAATTAAAAACAACAGCTGGGGGGGTACTGGGCTCCTGGCCGGGGGTTCACTGTTGTGGGCCCTGGGAGAGCAGCGGCAATCCTCCAGGTGCAACGGCAAGAACCAGGAAGGAAGGAGGGCCCAACAGTGGGCTCTTGATACTAATGGCTACACTTTTGAGCCTATGCACCTGCAATAAGAACAAGGCCTAGAGTAGCATTGTGCCTGGGGGTTTCCTCCTGACAGCCTTCATGTTACTCAAATATGGCCACTCTCACAGCCAAACTCAGCGTGTAGATGTGATGTATTCCCCCCAGCATGGGACACAACACCCGGGGATGAGCCTCCCTGGCACCGAGGGATCACTACCACATACCAGCTGAAGAAGCAACTAGAAAATGACCTTGAATTAAAGATTCAATGCGGAACAGCAGAATATACCTGTCTACATATAATAACATGACTTCGGGAAGTGGTTTGACCTAATGTAAGGGGGAAATGGAAAGGAGAAATGAGATTATAAGGCTGTGAGTCTCTAAAAAAGAGTCTGGAGGTTGTCAGAAGGAATACCCCTATGTACAACTGAACAGAGTCTAAGAGACAGATAAGGTAGATACAACCCCAGGTATTGGTTCTTTTGAGGGATAAAGAGACCCACGGGTTCTATGGTCATGGCAGAAGGGGTTCACTGCCATGACAGATGGCCCTTCTTTGGAGCTGGTGTTTCTGCGTGATGGAAATGGACTCAGAGGGTATCTCTTTTCACAAGTCTTGCATGCTACTTTATTGGAATTGTAGTTGGTGCTGAGTTTAAGATATATGTAGGGGATTTGAATCTCTGGACTGATAATATGACACCCAGGCCCAGAGCCTCAACAGACTTCAGCTCCTACACTTTGACTTATTGGACTTACTCCACTCAGCTAACATGGAGTTGAAGAAGGTCAACCACCACAACATGGAGCCTAGAGTGTCTACAACTAGAAGCGGGAAGAGTGCATCCAGTACCCATGTGGAATCTAAGCCCTCACTTGACATAGGTGTGCAATGGACACAACCAATCCAATGTCCACAGAGAAAATGTGGAATGGGTGTGGGAACGGTAGCCATGGGGGCTGCTGGGTGTGGGGAACGGGAGGAAGAGATGAGATGTGGAGGCATTTTCGGGACATGGAGTTGTCCTGGATAGTGCTTCACGGACAATTACGGGACACGGTAGATCCCCCCAGGGCCCACTGGATGGAACGTGAGAGAGACTGGGCTATGATGTGGACCATTGACTATGGGGTGCAGTGATGCTCAGAGATGAACTTACCAGGTGCAATGGATGTATCACGATGATGGGAGAGAGTGTTGCTGTGGGGGGAGTGGGGGGCGGGGGCGGTGGGGTTGAATGGGACCTCATATATTTTTTTAATGTAATTAAAAAATAATAATAATAAATAAATATTTAAAAAAAAAAAGAAAGCCATGAGAAATTTAAACAAAGCTTCTAGAACTTATAAATGTGTTCAGTAAAGTCATAGGGTATAATATAAATGTGTAAAAATCAGTAGGATTTCTCTACACCAATATTAAACAATCTGAGGAGGAAATCAAGAAAACATACCATTTGCAATACCAATTAAAAAATCAAATACCCAGGAATAAATTTAACTAAACATGTGAAGGACTTATATTACAGAAAACTATACAACATTGTTAAAGGAAATCAAAGAGCACTTAAATAAATGGAAGAATACTCCCCATTCATGAATAGGAAGAATAAACATCATTAAGATGACTACCCTATCCAAACTCATGTAAACATTTAATGCAAACCCAATAAAAATCAACACAGCATTTTTTAATGAACTGGAAAGTCTAACTATGAAATTTATTTGGAGGAGAAAGATACCCCAAACAGTCAAAGACATTTGAAAAAGAAAAATGAATGTGAGGAACCATATTACCTGATGTTAAATCATACAATAAAGCTACAGTGGTCAAAACAGCATCATATTGGCAGAAGGATAGACACACTGACCAAAGAAATTGAATTGAACGTTCAGACATACATCCTCACATATACAGTCATCTGATATTCAAGAAAGTACAAAGCCCACTAAACTGGGAAGAATGGCCTCTTAAACAAATGGTCCTTGGAGAACTGGATATCCATATGCAAAAGAACGAGAGGATTACCAACTCACGCCTTGTACAAAAATCAACTCAAATAGATCAGAGATGTAAATATAAGAACCAAGAACATAAAGACCTTGGAAGACAATGTAGGGAAGCATCGACAGGAACTTGTAATAGGAAATTGCTACATGAACTTCACACCCAAAACACAAAAGCAAAAGAAAAAATAGATATATGGGACCTCCTCAAAATTAAAGCATTTTGCACCTCAAAGGAGATTATCAAGAAAGTAAAAAGACAGCTTACCCAATGGAAGAAAATATTTAGTAACCATATATCTGATAGGATCCTAATATCCAACATATATAAAAAATTCTATTTCTCAAAAATAAAAAGACAAACAACCCATTCACAATGTGGGCAAGAGATTTGAGCAGATGCTTCTCCAAAGAAGAAATACAAATGGATAAAAGACACATGAAAAGATGCTCAACATCACTACCTATTAGGAAAATACATAGCAAAGCTACAATCAGATACCATCTTATACCAATTAGACTTGAAGCTATTAAAGAAATAGAGAACTACAAGTGTTGGAGAGCATGCAGATGAATGGGAACCTTCATCCACCGTTGGTGGAAATGTGGAAGAATCCAGCCATTCTGGAGGACAGTTTGTCAGTTCCTCAAAAACTAGCTGTAGATTTGCCATATGACCGGCAATTTTACTGCTGGTTATAACCCCAGAAGAACTGAAAACCAGGACATGAACTGATAGATGCACACCAATGTTCATAGCGGCATTATTCACTTTTGCCAAAAGTTGGAATCAACCCAAATGCCCATCAAAAGATGAATGGATAAACAAAATGTAGTATATACATACAATGGAATACTACTCATCTGTAAGAAAGAATACAGTACTAACACATGTGATAACATGGATGAACTTTGAGGACCTTATGTTGAGTGAAGTAACCCAGACATTCAAGGACAAATACTACATATCCTCTCTGAAATGAATTAAGCAAATCAGACTGTTTCAGAGAGCTAGAGACTGGACGATACGCTTACAGGAAATGCGGGGGAGAGGAAGTTTGTGAGCTGATGCCTACATGAGAGAAATCTATGATAAAATGTGTGTAAGTTTTTGTGGAGTGAAGGGATACGATGATGGCATAGGTATACTATTGGGTGGGGCTTTGAAGGCTTGGGGGTTAGGGTTGGGAGGGTGGGTCAGCTGGTCCATGTAGTTGAGAGAAGGTTTGGGGGAGGGGGAGAACATGCGAGATTGTCAGGTATGTGATTAAAACTATAATGTTGAGAAAACTCTTTAGAAAATATAATAAGGAAAGGATACTTGTTTAAGGTGTTTGATGGGGTACATCTGGCACAGGATATACCTGGGACAGATCTAGGGAGTGTGTGAGGGTTCATCTTCTCATATTGTGTTTTATTAGTGGGTGGAGATACATACAATGAGTGGGAAGGTATTGTACCTCTATCCTGGGGAGGCCTGATGTTCTCAAACAGAGGAGAGGGTGTCTCTCAAGAGCATGGGTGGCTCCCAAAGGGGGAGGACAAACTAGAGTGTTAAGCCCTCGGCATTGTTGTAAGTATCTATGAATCTTGTCCTCCAAGCAGTGAAGCTTGGTTGTCGCTGTGGGCCCTGAGGGGAGTGGGAGAGAGGAATAGAATAGATCAAAGTGGGGGTTACTGGAGGGCAATGGACGTGTTCCACAAGATCTTACAAAAATGGATGCAAGCCCTGTTAAATTTCACCAAAAATATATAAAAGTGAATAGTCAAAAATGTAAAACATAATGTAAACCATACTGTAACCAAAAAGTATACAGTCTAAAATATAAGCCATAATGTAAGCCATAACGGAATCATGGTTAGTAGCTATATTTAAATATCTGTACATGAGCTGTAGCAAATGCAACATCCACATGTAAAAAGATCATTGCTGAGGAAGGGGGGAAACGGTTTGATATTGGGTATATGGGAGTCCCCTATATTGTATATGTGATTTTACTATGATCTAAAACTTTAGAAGATAAAATTTAAATTTTTTTAAAAATGAAGTAGACACTGCAGAAGAAATGGAAGAGATTGCCTTGCCACTGTACTTGCATGCGGCGGCTTGCTCGGTCGGTAGAGGTGGGGTCTGGCTGCGGACGAGGGGTCGGTCCAGCTCTGGACGAGGGGTCGGTCCCGCTTGGGACGAGGGGTCGGTCCCACTTGGGACGAGGGGTCGGTCCGGCAGCAGACGAGGGATCGGTCTCACAAAGGGTTGCGCGGTTCGGCTGACGGGGTCGCCCGGCGAAGCCGGCGACGAAGGGGTCGCCCGGCGAAGCCGGCGACGAAGGGGTCGCCCGGAGAAGCAGGCGACGAAGGGGTCGCCCGGAGAAGCAGGCGACGAACTGGGGACAAGGGAGGCCAGGCCCTTGTCGGGGGCTCTCAGGACTGGAGGGCGCACGGCAGAAGAACTACCGCGGAGACAAGGTAAACACGCAAGTCCAACTTTATTGAGGGAGAGGCAACAGTTTTATAGGGGCTGGGGAAGGCTGATTGGTCGAAGCCCCGCCCTGTTCTGATTGGTTGCTGGCGAAAGGTCAGTGGGCGGTACTGGACGGGGGAGGGGTGGTGGTTAGGGATTGGCTGTCGCTGTTGCTGGGGGAAGGGGCAGGGTTTAGGGATTGGTGGCTGCTGTTGCTGGGGTGGAGGGCAGACTTGAGTTTCCCGCCCACGCCTGGCTGTTGCTGCTGTCGGGGGAAGGGAAAAGGGCGGGCTGGATTTTTCCGCCCACGCCTGGCTGTTGCTGCTGTCGGGGGAAGGGAAAAGGGCGGGCTGGATTTTTCCGCCCACGCCTGGCTGTTGCTGCTGTCGGGGGAGGGGAAAAGGGCAGACTGGAATTTTCTGCCCTGCGCCTGCGCAGGGAGAAGGAAGAAGAAGGGTGCCGCCCCACAAGGCATCGGGTGGCGCCATCTGGGAGGAGGGGTGGCCGCGGAAGCATGGCTGCCGAGAAGGGGAGACCCGAGGGCACTCTGCGCCCATGCCGAGCTTCCTTCAGGGGTGGCGGTGGGCCCGACCAACCACCCTATTATGGGGGCAGCGGAATTAGGCCTACCGCGGCCGCTCCCCTGCCAGGCCAGCAAACCACACTTCAGCCCGAGGGGTGACCGCACTTGCAGGGCAACACCTATTAGTATGATGAAACACAAACATCAGGAACAAAGTTTTATCATATTTTTCATTTTTTAATACCCCAATTTATTTCTTTATTTTTAGTTTTTCTAAATTATTATAAATTCTATTTCTAATCTATAAGCATGTCAATACTGTTTCATTATCCTTCTAATTGGATTTGGCAATATATTAGGCTTAATTTTTGAAGAAGTTTTGGATCACAGAGGGGATCCACTATGACAGGGGAAGAGTACTGGTGAAGGGGGTCATTGAAAGGGAATGCATGGGTGGGAGAGAGTTCTCCAGGGTATGCATATAGGATATATAGATATGTTCAGATGTTCATTGGATATTGTCATAGTGAATAGAGTTACAAATGACAACTGAGGGAATGCTGAGTTCCCATGCTAGGGAGCCCTGTTGCATCCCCCAATGGAAGAGCATAATCCCCCAGGTGCAAGGGAAAAGACCCATGAAGAATAATGGTCCAATGATGGGCCCTTTGTAGGGATGACTATGCTTATGATATTTATGATATTCGGTGCTTGATATTTAAACTAGGCCTTGAGCTTCAGGGTGCCTAAGAGTTACCTCCTGAGAGCCTCCATGTTGCTCAAATGTGGCCAGTCTCTAAGCCAAACTCAGCATGTAAATGCATTATCTTCCCCCCAGTGTAGGACATGACACTCGGGGATGAGTCTCCCTAGGGCTGATGGATTGCTACCAATCACCCGCTGGTGATGCAACTAGAAAAAGACCTTAAATCAAAGGGGGAAATGGTAAAGACAAATTAATTTATGTGGCTAAGAGATTTCAAAATGAGTTGGAAGGTCATCAGAGGGGTCACGCTTATGCACATCTCAGTAGGATCTGAAAGACAGCCAAAGTAGATACAACCCCAGATACTGGTGCTCTTGAGGGCTACAGAGACACACAGGCCCTATAGTCATGACAGATGGCTCTGGAATTCATTGCCTTGCAGTGGGCCTTATTTTGGAATTTGTGCTCCTGACTGTGATGGAGTTGGACTCAGATGTGACCTCTCTACACATGCCTCTTGTATCATTTTTATTGAACCTGTGACTGATGCTGCAGTTTGTGTATGCCCAGAAGACTTGAATCTCTGAATGATCCGTGTGTCAGCTGGGCCCTGAACCTCAACAGAGTTGTGACACCTACTCTCTGGTTCATTGGACTTACACAGATCAGCTGATGGGGAGGTATAATGGTCAACCACCACACTAGGCATCCAAGAGTGTCTACAACTGCAAGCAGGAGATTGCATCCATCAGTCATGTGGGATCTAAGTCCCCTCTTGATTTAGAGATGAAGTGGACATCTCCATCCCAGGTTACACAGGATGGAGGAATATATTACAGATTTTAGTGGACTTGCTAGTATTCTACTATAGAACTACTGTGACTCTAGCAATGGAAGAAATTATGTCATTGATGTGGAGATTGTGGTCATGGAAGCTACTGAGGGCAGGGGGAGGGAGTAAGAGGTGTGATATGGGGCATTTTGGGGACATGGAGTTGTCCTGAATGATATTGCAGGGACAGATGAAGGACATTTTATATCCTGCCATAACCCACTAGGTGGACTGGGGTAATGTAATCCACACCAAAAACTATCATTCATGCTGTGTAGCAGTGTTCCAAAATGTATTCAACAAATACAATGAATGCACTACACTAATGAAAGAAGTTGTTGATGAAGGAAAAGTGGGAGATGTGGGGAGTGGGCCATATGGGAACCTCCCATATTTTTTAATGTAACATTTTGTGTAATCTATGTATCTTTTTAAAATATATATATATCATATATATATATAATATATAATATATATCAGTGGAACCAGGAAGATGGCTGCAGAGTAAGGAGCTCCTAGAGGCAGCTCCTGCTACAGGGCAGTTAGGAAACACAAAGAGCTCTCTGGAGCTAGCTGAAGCACCTCTTTGGGTGCTCCAGGAAGTCAGAAGAGCATCCTGCAATGTCCTTGAAGGAGTAGAAGATTCATCTGAAGATGAATCTTCAGAGAATACTCATAAGTAGAGTGCTCCATGCCATTTAAGTTGGTGCTTATCACCCACTGGAGGCGTAATCCACCTTGGGAGCTGTTCCGTGGCTGGAATTGAAAGCTCCACTTCCCCAAAATGGAGGAGGAAGAGTCAGTTGGGCACCAATTTCAGCTACTGATGAGTAAATTCAGTGTGCTATGATATAATCCTGAGAACAGCTAAAGTTTGAGACTGTCCAAGTTAGAAAGAGGTGGGGAGACACCATCTTAACTCTGCACCTGGCATGAGAGGAAGTGGGGTAGACTGAGAATCCCAGTGCTGGTGGGGACTGGCTTCTTCCCACCCAGATCATATTACAGTTCAAGCCTAGGCCCCAGTGCCACATCCAGCAGGGAGGAAGCTGCAGGGACCTGCATCAGCCTCTCTAGGAAATTACCAGCCAAGCCATGGCGGCTGGTGACTATCCTACTCTGGCTGCAGGAGCCTCCACAGAGGCTATTCAGTGGCTGGAATTGGAAGCTCCATTTCCCAAAAAAAGGGAAGAAGGAGACAGTTGGCTGCCAATTTGGGCTGCTGATTGGTAGACTCATCTGGCTAAGATATAACCCTGGGAACAGCTGGGATGTGAACCTGCCCAAGTCAAAAAGAGGCCAATAGCCACCATTCTGACTTCACCTCCAGCCTGAGGGGAAACCAGGCCGACTGAAACTCTCAGTGTTGGCAGGAACCAGTTTCTTTCATGCAGATCAGCCTGCAGCCCACCTAGGCTTCAGCTCTGCCTCTGGCAAGGAGAAACCTGAGGAGCCCTGCACCAGCCTATACAGGTAACTGCAGGTAACTTTGACTGTAAAAGACTGAAAATCAGAAGTCTACCAGGGCAACTGCAGTCATCTTGGACCTGCACTGCATAGATTGCTGCCCACACCTGCAGCTCCATCCCTGCCCCAGGCAGGGGAGAAAATGATATGAAGCTTCATCAGTCTCTCTGGGCAACTACAGCCTAGGCCTGCACTTGAGTTATTCTACATAGCTGTGACTCTGTCCCTACCCCTGGCAAAGGAGAAAATTGGAAGAAGCTTCATTGGCCCCTGGCACAATGAGGGCAGCTTGAGCGTCCACAGCTTACAGCACCAACTACATGCTTGGCTCCTACTGCTCAACCAGCAAGGGAGAATTGATAAGAAGCCCTAAACTAAAGAGAAAAACTGCACCCAGAATAAATACTCTAGTAAGCCAGAAGCCAAGACACCAACAAAAAAATTACAATTCCCCCCATAAACAGGAAGCTATGGCTCAGTTAAAGGAACAAGATAAGCCTCCAGATGACATAAAGGAGTTGAGACAACTAATTATAGATAAAATTCAGTGAGATGGCCAAAGAGATTAAGGATATTAAGAAGACACTGGAGGCGTTTTTGGGACTTGGAGTTATCCTGGGTGATGCTGCAGGGACAGTTACTGGACATTGTATGTCCTCCCATGGCCCACTGGATGGAATGTGGGAGAGTGTGGGCTATAATGTGGACCATTGACCATAAGGTGCAGTGGTGCTCAGAGATGTGTTCAACAAATGCAATGAAAGTCTCATGATGATGGAGGAGATTGTTGTTATGGGGGGAGGAGGGGGGAGGGAGTGGGGAATATATGGGGACCTCATATTTTTTTAATGTAATATTAAAATATAAAAATGAAGACAAAACATAAAAAATAAAAAAAGAAGACACTGGATGACCACAAAGAAGAATTTGAAAGCATACATAGAAAAATAACAGATCTTATGGGAATGAAAGTTGCAACCAATGAAATTTAAAAATACATTGGAATCGTATAAGAGCAGATTTGAGGAGGCAGAAGAAAGGATTGGTGAACTTGAAGAAATGGCCTCTGAAAGTGAACATACAAAAGAACAGATGAAGAAAAGAATGGAAAAATTGAGCAAGGTCTTGGGGAAAGAAATCACAGCAAAAGGCATGCAAATATGCATGTCATGCATGTCCCAAAAGGAGAAATGAAGGGAAAAGGGACAGAAGAAATATTTGAAATAAAAATGGTAGAAAATTTCCCAACCGTATTGAAGGACATATCCCTGTCCATGAAGCACAATGTACTTCCATTCAAAAACAAATTCCAAATAGACCAACTCCAAGACACATACTCATCAAAGTGTCAAGGGCCAGAGACAAAGAGAATTCTGAGAGCAACAAGAGAAAAGAAATACATAACATATAAGGGATATCCAATAAGAGTATGTGCTGATTTCTAACCAGAAAACATGGAGGCAAGAAGACAGTGGTCTGGTATACTGAAGATACTACAAGAGAAAAACTTCCTGCCAAGAATCTTATATCGAGCAAGTCCGTCATTCAAAAATGGAGGCGCCTTTGGGACTTGGAGTTGCCCTGGATGGTGCTTCAGGGGCAATCACCAGATATTGTTAATCCTCCCAGGGCTCACTGGATGGAATGGGGGAGAGTGTGGGCCATGATGTGGACCAATGACCATGAGGTGCAGAGATACCCAGAGATGTACTTACCAAAGGCAATGGATGTGTCATGATGATGGGAGTGAGTGTTGCTGGGGGGGGGGAGGGGTGCGGTGGGGGTGGTGGGGTCGAATGGGACCTCATATTTTTTTATGTAATATTTTTACAAAATCAATAAAAAAATAAACATGCAAATGATGATATATAAAAAAAGAAAAAAAAATGAGGGTGAGATTAGAATATTCACAGATGAACAGAAACTGAGAGAATTTCTAAGCAAGAGACCAGATTTTTGGAAATACTAAAGGTTGTGCTAGAGCCTGAAAAGAAAAGAGAGGAGAGAGGGGCCTGGAAGAAAGTCTAGAAATGAAGATTATATCAATAAAAGTAACTAATAGTGTCAAAAGAGTGGTGAAAATACAATATAACAGATAAAAATCAAGAGTCAAGAATAAACCTAACCAATGTTGCAAAGCACTTGTATTCAGAAAACTGCAACTCAGTGTCAAAACAATTTAAAAATGGCCTAAATAACTGGAAGAACATTCCATTCTCATGGATTGGAAGACTAAATATCATCAAGATGTCAATTATACTCAAGTTGATATACAGACTTAATGCAATCCTAATAAAAATTCCACTAGCATTAAAGAAAAAATTGAAAACACAATCATTAAATTTATTTGGAATGGTAAGGAGTCCTGAATAGCCAAAAACATCATAAAAAGGAAAAGCAAGCCCTCATCTCCAGACTTTAAATGATAATACATACATATAGTGGTAAAAATGGCATGGTTTTAGCCTAAATGGACCAATGGAACCAAATTTATAGTTCACAAACAGACTCTCACATATATGGTCAAGTGATTTTTGACTAGCCTATCAAAGTCACACAGCTTGGGCAGAACAATCCAGTCAACAAAAGGCACTGAAAAAATTGGATATCCATAGCTGACAGAAGGAAATAGGAACCCTATCTCACACCTTATCCAAAAATTTACTCAAAATGTATCACAAACTGAAAATAAAAGGAAGAACCATAAAACATATAGAAGAAGTTTTAGGAAAATATCTTCCAAACCTGGTGGTGGGTGGTAGATTCTTAAAGGAGATAAGAAAAGACTGAGTGGACTATTGATGTTTAATGTATGTAGAACTTTCAATTAGCTTTACTGTAAATGTATGGAAATGTATAGAGTGGATGGTAACACACAGTGAGTAACAGCTGGCTTATAAATGGGGATGTGGTTGAAAATGGTAGTCTAGTTATGTAAATGCCAATTGACCGAATGCTAGGAGATAATCTAGGAATTGAGTAGCATAGTAAACTAAGAGGTGGGTGAGAATTGTGATTGATGATAGAGATACAAGAGTGTCCTTTGTTAGGTAAATTAAATGTATATCATTACTAAAGGGTGTTGGGAATGAGGAGAAGCATGGGAAAAATACACCTGGAGTGACATATAGAATGTGAATAGTAGTAATAATATAATATTCTTGCATCTCTGTGAAAGATGAATTCTGTTGATGCAGAGAGGCACAAAAGAAAAAGTAAGCCAAATGCACATTATAGACATGGTAACAAACGGATGATATTATTTCATCTGTAGCAAATGACACACCACAGTGTACGAAGGGGTGGCTAGTGTGCTGAGGTTCGGGTACCAGCTGACACGGGGCCTGTCCAGAGACAGGCACCAATCTGTCTCCTGAGCATGCGCAAAACCCAGTGCCTGGCTCAGCTTCAGCCCAAGTGACTGAAGAGGCATGTGTAGGGAGGCCCCACCTGCAACCGACCCCACCCCATGCAAGAGCACGGATTCCGGAGAAGGGCCTACTGGCAGGACCCTGAACCCCAGAGTCACCTGTCATCAGCGTAGACTGGGTGTCCCCGCAGCCCTCAGGAGCACCAGTGCCTGGGCCTTTACCGACTAGGCAGCTGCCCCTCGGCCAGAGGGGGTATCTGCTTTCGCTTGGAAATCTGGACAGGACACCTGTCGAATGGCCTGCTCTGCTAGCTGGGCCCGGCAATCCATAGGAAAACCACCTGGTTGCGTGGCGTGTCCCGGCAGGGCAAGGGATGCTGAAGAGGATGAGTTCTTCTTTTCCGTTTTGTTCAGAAACCGATGCTTATGACTGGAGTCCATGCCCAAGCAACCCATACATCCGCTTTGGACGGTCGCGAGGGCTGCTTATAATGGACCTGGAACACCTGGAGGTGGAAGCCCACTTGGCCGCCGTGCCTCGAGTGGGCAGACATGATTTCCACTGGAAAGTCTCACAAGCCAATAGGGAAGCAGCTTCGTTTTGCGTCCCCCGACCCCAGAGAAAAGAAAAACGTTCCTTCGTACGGTCCCCAAAGGGAGGGCTAGAGGAGGAGGGGCGGGCTGACTGCTCAGGTTCCTATGGGTGCTCAGGGGCCCCTCTCATCCCAGAAGAGAGACACAGAGAAAGAGAGGTCGTTGACAAGGCAGCGGGAAGAAGGCTCTGAGCCTCTCCTGTCTGGCAGACAGGCCTCTCCAGGCCTGGCAGGGAGCCAAGGCAGAAGCCCTCAGGCCAGCGCTGGGAAAGGCCAGGGTTCCCCTTCCAAAAGGTGGAGGTGACAGCGATGGGAGACAGCGTGTCTGGGACCATGGCTGTGGGAGAGACCTGCAGGGCAACGGCGGCCCTAGGGAGGCCCCCGCTTGACGAGGCCTCGGGGACTTTGGTGGGCGAGGAACCGCCCTCTGAAGAGGGACGTGGCAGCCTGGCCCAACGCAGACTCGTGGCCTGGACCAGGTGAGCTCTCGGATGGAGAGGGCTTCTCCCGTCAGGTCCAGATCTGGCCCAGGGGACCCTTCCCCCACAGCCCCTTCTGCAAGGGGCCCTGCCCCTCCCCCTGCCTTGGAAGTCAGCCCTCTGCCCTCCGGCCAGGGTGAGGAAGGAACAGTTCTTATGCAACAGCGGCCCCTGGCGGTGCTGGTTTTGGCTCTGACTTTCTGCCCCGGGGAAGCTTTCTGGTTCAGGTAGCTGCTTCTCTGTCTCTTTCCTTCTCATCCTCAGACAGGAGAGAACAGCTGTGCAGGACACACTAGCAGAGCTTCTCTCCTAGCCCAGTCCCCACCCAGCAGGCCCCTCCCACGTCGGCCACCCCTTCCATTCCCGTGGCCTCTCGGTGGCATTCGGTGTATCCGTTTTGGAACCCCGCTTCCCCCAGCGCTTGAGGTTTCCTGGCAGCGGACGCGCTGGCGGAAGTGCGTTCGGTGCGTTTCGGCAGGCTGTCTAGTGGTCGCATCTGTCTCGGCACTGGCACTGGGGACCACTGCGGGGTGGAGAAAACGCCCCCTGCTCCCGAGTGTCTTCCCACCCCTGGGCTTGGGCACCTGCGGCCCGTGGTCGAGGTCTGTCTCCAGAGCAACGAGGCGGGGCGGGGGCGGGGCGAGTCTGCCCGGGGCGGGGTGAGGGGCGCCTGCGTGCCGGGGCGGCCGTGGGCGTGGCCGGCCCTGCGCGCTGGGGCGCCTGCGCTTGGGTCCCGGCTCGCCGGCCGGCCGGCCGGGCGGGCGGGCGGGCGGCCCAGAGCGGACTCGGGCAGCGCGAGACGCACGGCGCGTGCCCCCGGTGCCGGCTGGGCACCCCGAGGAGAGGGGGCGGGACGGATCTGCGGAGGGAGCGAGAGGGGGCTTCGATCCCAAAGGGCTGCTGGATGCGCTTCTCCCGCTGCCAGGTGTCGGCACTGTTGCTCGCCACTGTGGCGACGACCAGCTTCTCCTCCCTCTTAGCTGACCTGGGCAAGCCCAACGAACCTGAGCGAAGGGGTGTCTAGTGTGCTGAGGCTCGGCTCCCAGCTGGCACGGGGCCTGTCCAGAGACAGGCACAAATCTGTCTCCTGAGCATGCGCAAAACCCAGTGCCTGGCTCAGCTTCAGCCCAAGTGACTGAGGAGGCATGAGTAGGGAGGCCCCACCTGCAACCGACCCCACCCCATGCAAGAGCACGGATTCCGGAGAAGGGCCTACTGGCAGGACCCTGAACCCCAGAGTCACCTGTCATCAGCGTAGACTGGGTGTCCCCGCAGCCCTCAGGAGCACCAGTGCCTGGGCCTTTACCGACTAGGCAGCTGCCCCTCGGCCAGAGGGGGTATCTGCTTTCGCTTGGAAATCTGGACAGGACACCTGTCGAATGGCCTGCTCTGCTAGCTGGGCCCGGCAATCCATAGGAAAACCACCTGGTTGCGTGGCGTGTCCCGGCAGGGCAAGGGATGCTGAAGAGGATGAGTTCTTCTTTTCCGTTTTGTTCAGAAACCGATGCTTATGACTGGAGTCCATGCCCAAGCAACCCATACATCCGCTTTGGACGGTCGCGAGGGCTGCTTATAATGGACCTGGAACACCTGGAGGTGGAAGCCCACTTGGCCACCGTGCCTCGAGTGGGCAGACATGGTTTCCACTGGAAAGTCTCACAAGCCAATAGGGAAGCAGCTTCGTTTTGCGTCCCCCGACCCCAGAGAAAAGAAAAACGTTCCTTCGTACGGTCCCCAAAGGGAGAGCTACAGGAGGAGGGGCGAGCTGACTGCTCAGGGTCGTATGGGTGCTCAGGGGCCCCTCTCATCCCAGAAGAGAGACAAAGAGAAAGAGAGGTCGTTGACAAGGCAGCGGGAAGAAGGCTCTGAGCCTCTCCTGTCTGGCAGACAGGCCTCTCCAGGCCTGGCAGGGAGCCAAGGCAGAAGCCCTCAGTCCAGCGCTGGGAAAGGCCAGGGTTCCCCTTCCAAAAGGTGGAGGTGACAGCGATGGGAGACAGCGTGTCTGGGACCATGGCTGTGGGAGAGACCTGCAGGGCAACAGCGGCCCTAGGGAGGCCCCCGCTTGAGGAGGCCTCGGGGACTTTGGTGGGCGAGGAACCGCCCTCTGAAGAGGGACGTGGCAGCCTGGCCCAACGCAGACTCGTGGCCTGGACCAGGTGAGCTCTCGGATGGAGAGGGCTTCTCCCGTCAGGTCCAGATCTGGCCCAGGGGACCCTTCCCCCACAGCCCCTTCTGCAAGGGGCCCTGCCCCTCCCCCTGCCTTGGAAGTCAGCCCTCTGCCCTCCGGCCAGGGTGAGGAAGGAACAGTTCTTATGCAACAGCGGCCCCTGGCGGTGCTGGTTTTGGCTCTGACTTTCTGCCCCGGGGAAGCTTTCTGGTTCAGGTAGCTGCTTCTCTGTCTCTTTCCTTCTCATCCTCAGACAGGAGAGAACAGCTGTGCAGGACACACTAGCAGAGCTTCTCTCCTAGCCCAGTCCCCACCCAGCAGGCCCCTCCCACGTCGGCCACCCCTTCCATTCCCGTGGCCTCTCGGTGGCATTCGGTGTATCCGTTTTGGAACCCCGCTTCCCCCAGCGCTTGAGGTTTCCTGGCAGCGGACGCGCTGGCGGAAGTGCGTTCGGTGCGTTTCGGCAGGCTGTCTAGTGGTCGCATCTGTCTCGGCACTGGCACTGGGGACCACTGCGGGGTGGAGAAAACGCCCCCTGCTCCCGAGTGTCTTCCCACCCCTGGGCTTGGGCACCTGCGGCCCGTGGTCGAGGTCTGTCTCCAGAGCAACGAGGCGGGGTGGGGGCGGGGCGAGTCTGCCCGGGGCGGGGTGAGGGGCGCCTGCGTGCCGGGGCGGCCGTGGGCGTGGCCGGCCCTGCGCGCTGGGGCGCCTGCGCTTGGGTCCAGGCTCGCCGGCCGGCCGGCCGGGCGGGCGGGCGGGCGGCCCAGAGCGGACTCGGGCAGCGCGAGACGCACGGCGCGTGCCCCCGGTGCCGGCTGGGCACCCCGAGGAGAGGGGGCGGGACGGATCTGCGGAGGGAGCGAGAGGGGGCTTCGATCCCAAAGGGCTGCTGGATGCGCTTCTCCCGCTGCCAGGTGTCGGCACTGTTGCTCGCCACTGTGGCGACGACCAGCTTCTCCTCCCTCTTAGCTGACCTGGGCAAGCCCAACGAACCTGAGCGAAGGGGTGTCTAGTGTGCTGAGGCTCGGCTCCCAGCTGGCACGGGGCCTGTCCAGAGACAGGCACAAATCTGTCTCCTGAGCATGCGCAAAACCCAGTGCCTGGCTCAGCTTCAGCCCAAGTGACTGAGGAGGCATGAGTAGGGAGGCCCCACCTGCAACCGACCCCACCCCATGCAAGAGCACGGATTCCGGAGAAGGGCCTACTGGCAGGACCCTGAACCCCAGAGTCACCTGTCATCAGCGTAGACTGGGTGTCCCCGCAGCCCTCAGGAGCACCAGTGCCTGGGCCTTTACCGACTAGGCAGCTGCCCCTCGGCCAGAGGGGGTATCTGCTTTCGCTTGGAAATCTGGACAGGACACCTGTCGAATGGCCTGCTCTGCTAGCTGGGCCTGGCAATCCATAGGAAAACCACCTGGTTGCGTGGCGTGTCCCGGCAGGGCAAGGGATGCTGAAGAGGATGAGTTCTTCTTTTCCGTTTTGTTCAGAAACCGATGCTTATGACTGGAGTCCATGCCCAAGCAACCCATACATCCGCTTTGGACGGTCGCGAGGGCTGCTTATAATGGACCTGGAACACCTGGAGGTGGAAGCCCACTTGGCCGCCGTGCCTCGAGTGGGCAGACATGGTTTCCACTGGAAAGTCTCACAAGCCAATAGGGAAGCAGCTTCGTTTTGCGTCCCCCGACCCCAGAGAAAAGAAAAACGTTCCTTCGTACGGTCCCCAAAGGGAGAGCTACAGGAGGAGGGGCGAGCTGACTGCTCAGGGTCGTATGGGTGCTCAGGGGCCCCTCTCATCCCAGAAGAGAGACAAAGAGAAAGAGAGGTCGTTGACAAGGCAGCGGGAAGAAGGCTCTGAGCCTCTCCTGTCTGGCAGACAGGCCTCTCCAGGCCTGGCAGGGAGCCAAGGCAGAAGCCCTCAGTCCAGCGCTGGGAAAGGCCAGGGTTCCCCTTCCAAAAGGTGGAGGTGACAGCGATGGGAGACAGCGTGTCTGGGACCATGGCTGTGGGAGAGACCTGCAGGGCAACAGCGGCCCTAGGGAGGCCCCCGCTTGAGGAGGCCTCGGGGACTTTGGTGGGCGAGGAACCGCCCTCTGAAGAGGGACGTGGCAGCCTGGCCCAACGCAGACTCGTGGCCTGGACCAGGTGAGCTCTCGGATGGAGAGGGCTTCTCCCGTCAGGTCCAGATCTGGCCCAGGGGACCCTTCCCCCACAGCCCCTTCTGCAAGGGGCCCTGCCCCTCCCCCTGCCTTGGAAGTCAGCCCTCTGCCCTCCGGCCAGGGTGAGGAAGGAACAGTTCTTATGCAACAGCGGCCCCTGGCGGTGCTGGTTTTGGCTCTGACTTTCTGCCCCGGGGAAGCTTTCTGGTTCAGGTAGCTGCTTCTCTGTCTCTTTCCTTCTCATCCTCAGACAGGAGAGAACAGCTGTGCAGGACACACTAGCAGAGCTTCTCTCCTAGCCCAGTCCCCACCCAGCAGGCCCCTCCCACGTCGGCCACCCCTTCCATTCCCGTGGCCTCTCGGTGGCATTCGGTGTATCCGTTTTGGAACCCCGCTTCCCCCAGCGCTTGAGGTTTCCTGGCAGCGGACGCGCTGGCGGAAGTGCGTTCGGTGCGTTTCGGCAGGCTGTCTAGTGGTCGCATCTGTCTCGGCACTGGCACTGGGGACCACTGCGGGGTGGAGAAAACGCCCCCTGCTCCCGAGTGTCTTCCCACCCCTGGGCTTGGGCACCTGCGGCCCGTGGTCGAGGTCTGTCTCCAGAGCAACGAGGCGGGGCGGGGGCGGGGCGAGTCTGCCCGGGGCGGGGTGAGGGGCGCCTGCGTGCCGGGGCGGCCGTGGGCGTGGCCGGCCCTGCGCGCTGGGGCGCCTGCGCTTGGGTCCCGGCTCGCCGGCCGGCCGGGCGGGCGGGCGGGCGGGCGGCCCAGAGCGGACTCGGGCAGCGCGAGACGCACGGCGCGTGCCCCCGGTGCCGGCTGGGCACCCCGAGGAGAGGGGGCGGGACGGATCTGCGGAGGGAGCGAGAGGGGGCTTCGATCCCAAAGGGCTGCTGGATGCGCTTCTCCCGCTGCCAGGTGTCGGCACTGTTGCTCGCCACTGTGGCGACGACCAGCTTCTCCTCCCTCTTAGCTGACCTGGGCAAGCCCAACGAACCTGAGCGAAGGGGTGTCTAGTGTGCTGAGGCTCGGCTCCCAGCTGGCACGGGGCCTGTCCAGAGACAGGCACAAATCTGTCTCCTGAGCATGCGCAAAACCCAGTGCCTGGCTCAGCTTCAGCCCAAGTGACTGAGGAGGCATGAGTAGGGAGGCCCCACCTGCAACCGACCCCACCCCATGCAAGAGCACGGATTCCGGAGAAGGGCCTACTGGCAGGACCCTGAACCCCAGAGTCACCTGTCATCAGCGTAGACTGGGTGTCCCCGCAGCCCTCAGGAGCACCAGTGCCTGGGCCTTTACCGACTAGGCAGCTGCCCCTCGGCCAGAGGGGGTATCTGCTTTCGCTTGGAAATCTGGACAGGACACCTGTCGAATGGCCTGCTCTGCTAGCTGGGCCCGGCAATCCATAGGAAAACCACCTGGTTGCGTGGCGTGTCCCGGCAGGGCAAGGGATGCTGAAGAGGATGAGTTCTTCTTTTCCGTTTTGTTCAGAAACCGATGCTTATGACTGGAGTCCATGCCCAAGCAACCCATACATCCGCTTTGGACGGTCGCGAGGGCTGCTTATAATGGACCTGGAACACCTGGAGGTGGAAGCCCACTTGGCCGCCGTGCCTCGAGTGGGCAGACATGGTTTCCACTGGAAAGTCTCACAAGCCAATAGGGAAGCAGCTTCGTTTTGCGTCCCCCGACCCCAGAGAAAAGAAAAACGTTCCTTCGTACGGTCCCCAAAGGGAGAGCTACAGGAGGAGGGGCGAGCTGACTGCTCAGGGTCGTATGGGTGCTCAGGGGCCCCTCTCATCCCAGAAGAGAGACAAAGAGAAAGAGAGGTCGTTGACAAGGCAGCGGGAAGAAGGCTCTGAGCCTCTCCTGTCTGGCAGACAGGCCTCTCCAGGCCTGGCAGGGAGCCAAGGCAGAAGCCCTCAGTCCAGCGCTGGGAAAGGCCAGGGTTCCCCTTCCAAAAGGTGGAGGTGACAGCGATGGGAGACAGCGTGTCTGGGACCATGGCTGTGGGAGAGACCTGCAGGGCAACAGCGGCCCTAGGGAGGCCCCCGCTTGAGGAGGCCTCGGGGACTTTGGTGGGCGAGGAACCGCCCTCTGAAGAGGGACGTGGCAGCCTGGCCCAACGCAGACTCGTGGCCTGGACCAGGTGAGCTCTCGGATGGAGAGGGCTTCTCCCGTCAGGTCCAGATCTGGCCCAGGGGACCCTTCCCCCACAGCCCCTTCTGCAAGGGGCCCTGCCCCTCCCCCTGCCTTGGAAGTCAGCCCTCTGCCCTCCGGCCAGGGTGAGGAAGGAACAGTTCTTATGCAACAGCGGCCCCTGGCGGTGCTGGTTTTGGCTCTGACTTTCTGCCCCGGGGAAGCTTTCTGGTTCAGGTAGCTGCTTCTCTGTCTCTTTCCTTCTCATCCTCAGACAGGAGAGAACAGCTGTGCAGGACACACTAGCAGAGCTTCTCTCCTAGCCCAGTCCCCACCCAGCAGGCCCCTCCCACGTCGGCCACCCCTTCCATTCCCGTGGCCTCTCGGTGGCATTCGGTGTATCCGTTTTGGAACCCCGCTTCCCCCAGCGCTTGAGGTTTCCTGGCAGCGGACGCGCTGGCGGAAGTGCGTTCGGTGCGTTTCGGCAGGCTGTCTAGTGGTCGCATCTGTCTCGGCACTGGCACTGGGGACCACTGCGGGGTGGAGAAAACGCCCCCTGCTCCCGAGTGTCTTCCCACCCCTGGGCTTGGGCACCTGCGGCCCGTGGTCGAGGTCTGTCTCCAGAGCAACGAGGCGGGGTGGGGGCGGGGCGAGTCTGCCCGGGGCGGGGTGAGGGGCGCCTGCGTGCCGGGGCGGCCATGGGCGTGGCCGGCCCTGCGCGCTGGGGCGCCTGCGCTTGGGTCCCGGCTCGCCGGCCGGCCGGCCGGGCGGGCGGGCGGGCGGCCCAGAGCGGACTCGGGCAGCGCGAGACGCACGGCGCGTGCCCCCGGTGCCGGCTGGGCACCCCGAGGAGAGGGGGCGGGACGGATCTGCGGAGGGAGCGAGAGGGGGCTTCGATCCCAAAGGGCTGCTGGATGCGCTTCTCCCGCTGCCAGGTGTCGGCACTGTTGCTCGCCACTGTGGCGACGACCAGCTTCTCCTCCCTCTTAGCTGACCTGGGCAAGCCCAACGAACCTGAGCGAAGGGGTGTCTAGTGTGCTGAGGCTCGGCTCCCAGCTGGCACGGGGCCTGTCCAGAGACAGGCACAAATCTGTCTCCTGAGCATGCGCAAAACCCAGTGCCTGGCTCAGCTTCAGCCCAAGTGACTGAGGAGGCATGAGTAGGGAGGCCCCACCTGCAACCGACCCCACCCCATGCAAGAGCACGGATTCCGGAGAAGGGCCTACTGGCAGGACCCTGAACCCCAGAGTCACCTGTCATCAGCGTAGACTGGGTGTCCCCGCAGCCCTCAGGAGCACCAGTGCCTGGGCCTTTACCGACTAGGCAGCTGCCCCTCGGCCAGAGGGGGTATCTGCTTTCGCTTGGAAATCTGGACAGGACACCTGTCGAATGGCCTGCTCTGCTAGCTGGGCCCGGCAATCCATAGGAAAACCACCTGGTTGCGTGGCGTGTCCCGGCAGGGCAAGGGATGCTGAAGAGGATGAGTTCTTCTTTTCCGTTTTGTTCAGAAACCGATGCTTATGACTGGAGTCCATGCCCAAGCAACCCATACATCCGCTTTGGACGGTCGCGAGGGCTGCTTATAATGGACCTGGAACACCTGGAGGTGGAAGCCCACTTGGCCGCCGTGCCTCGAGTGGGCAGACATGATTTCCACTGGAAAGTCTCACAAGCCAATAGGGAAGCAGCTTCGTTTTGCGTCCCCCGACCCCAGAGAAAAGAAAAACGTTCCTTCGTACGGTCCCCAAAGGGAGGGCTAGAGGAGGAGGGGCGGGCTGACTGCTCAGGTTCCTATGGGTGCTCAGGGGCCCCTCTCATCCCAGAAGAGAGACACAGAGAAAGAGAGGTCGTTGACAAGGCAGCGGGAAGAAGGCTCTGAGCCTCTCCTGTCTGGCAGACAGGCCTCTCCAGGCCTGGCAGGGAGCCAAGGCAGAAGCCCTCAGTCCAGCGCTGGGAAAGGCCAGGGTTCCCCTTCCAAAAGGTGGAGGTGACAGCGATGGGAGACAGCGTGTCTGGGACCATGGCTGTGGGAGAGACCTGCAGGGCAACGGCGGCCCTAGGGAGGCCCCGGCTTGACGAGGCCTCGGGGACTTTGGTGGGCGAGGAACCGCCCTCTGAAGAGGGACGTGGCAGCCTGGCCCAACGCAGACTCGTGGCCTGGACCAGGTGAGCTCTCGGATGGAGAGGGCTTCTCCCGTCAGGTCCAGATCTGGCCCAGGGGACCCTTCCCCCACAGCCCCTTCTGCAAGGGGCCCTGCCCCTCCCCCTGCCTTGGAAGTCAGCCCTCTGCGCACCGGCCAGGGTGAGGAAGGAACAGTTCTTATGCAACAGCGGCCCCTGGCGGTGCTGGTTTTGGCTCTGACTTTCTGCCCCGGGGAAGCTTTCTGCTTCAGGTAGCTGCTTCTCTGTCTCTTTCCTTCTCATCCTCAGACAGGAGAGAACAGCTGTGCAGGACACACTAGCAGAGCTTCTCTCCTAGCCCAGTCCCCACCCAGCAGGCCCCTCCCACGTCGGCCACCCCTTCCATTCCCGTGGCCTCTCGGTGGCATTCGGTGTATCCGTTTTGGAACCCCGCTTCCCCCAGCGCTTGAGGTTTCCTGGCAGCAGACGCGCTGGCGGAAGTGCATTCGGTGCGTTTCGGCAGGCTGTCTAGTGGTCGCATCTGTCTCGGCACTGGCACTGGGGACCACTGCGGGGTGGAGAAAACGCCCCCTGCTCCCGAGTGTCTTCCCACCCCTGGGCTTGGGCACCTGCGGCCCGTGGTCGAGGTCTGTCTCCAGAGCAACGAGGCGGTGCGGGGGCGGGGCGAGTCTGGCCAGGGCGGGGTGAGGGGCGCCTGCGTTCCGGGGCGGCCGTGGGCGTGGCCGGCCCTGCGCGCTGGGGCGCCTGCGCTTGGGTCCCGGCTGGCGGGCGGGCGGCCCAGAGCGGACTCGGGCAGCGCGAGACGCACGGCGCGTGCCCCCGGTGCCGGCTGGGCACCCCGAGGAGAGGGGGCGGGACGGATCTGCGGAGGGAGCGAGAGGGGGCTTCGATCCCAAAGGGCTGCTGGATGCGCTTCTCCCGCTGCCAGGTGTCGGCACTGTTGCTCGCCACTGTGGCGACGACCAGCTTCTCCTCCCTCTTAGCTGACCTGGGCAAGCCCAACGAACCTGAGCGAAGGGGTGTCTAGTGTGCTGAGGCTCGGCTCCCAGCTGGCACGGGGCCTGTCCAGAGACAGGCACAAATCTGTCTCCTGAGCATGCGCAAAACCCAGTGCCTGGCTCAGCTTCAGCCCAAGTGACTGAGGAGGCATGAGTAGGGAGGCCCCACCTGCAACCGACCCCACCCCATGCAAGGGCACGGATTCCGGAGAAGGGCCTACTGGCAGGACCCTGAACCCCAGAGTCACCTGTCATCAGCGTAGACTGGGTGTCTCCGCAGCCCTCAGGAGCACCAGTGCCTGGGCCTTTACCGACTAGGCAGCTGCCCCTCGGCCAGAGGGGGTATCTGCTTTCGCTTGGAAATCTGGACAGGACACCTGTCGAATGGCCTGCTCTGCTAGCTGGGCCCGGCAATCCATAGGAAAACCACCTGGTTGCGTGGCGTGTCCCGGCAGGGCAAGGGATGCTGAAGAGGATGAGTTCTTCTTTTCCGTTTTGTTCAGAAACCGATGCTTATGACTGGAGTCCATGCCCAAGCAACCCATACATCCGCTTTGGACGGTCGCGAGGGCTGCTTATAATGGACCTGGAACACCTGGAGGTGGAAGCCCACTTGGCCGCTGTGCCTCGAGTGGGCAGACATGATTTCCACTGGAAAGTCTCACAAGCCAATAGGGAAGCAGCTTCGTTTTGCGTCCCCCGACCCCAGAGAAAAGAAAAACGTTCCTTCGTACGGTCCCCAAAGGGAGGGCTAGAGGAGGAGGGGCGGGCTGACTGCTCAGGGTCGTATGGGTGCTCAGGGGCCCCTCTCATCCCAGAAGAGAGACACAGAGAAAGAGAGGTCGTTGACAAGGCAGCGGGAAGAAGGCTCTGAGCCTCTCCTGTCTGGCAGACAGGCCTCTCCAGGCCTGGCAGGGAGCCAAGGCAGAAGCCCTCAGTCCAGCGCTGGGAAAGGCCAGGGTTCCCCTTCCAAAAGGTGGAGGTGACAGCGATGGGAGACAGCGTGTCTGGGACCATGGCTGTGGGAGAGACCTGCAGGGCAACGGCGGCCCTAGGGAGGCCCCCGCTTGACGAGGCCTCGGGGACTTTGGTGGGCGAGGAACCGCCCTCTGAAGAGGGACGTGGCAGCCTGGCCCAACGCAGACTCGTGGCCTGGACCAGGTGAGCTCTCGGATGGAGAGGGCTTCTCCCGTCAGGTCCAGATCTGGCCCAGGGGACCCTTCCCCCACAGCCCCTTCTGCAAGGGGCCCTGCCCCTCCCCCTGCCTTGGAAGTCAGCCCTCTGCCCTCCGGCCAGGGTGAGGAAGGAACAGTTCTTATGCAACAGCGGCCCCTGGCGGTGCTGGTTTTGGCTCTGACTTTCTGCCCCGGGGAAGCTTTCTGGTTCAGGTAGCTGCTTCTCTGTCTCTTTCCTTCTCATCCTCAGACAGGAGAGAACAGCTGTGCAGGACACACTAGCAGAGCTTCTCTCCTAGCCCAGTCCCCACCCAGCAGGCCGCTCCCACGTCGGCCACCCCTTCCATTCCCGTGGCCTTTCGGTGGCATTCGGTGTATCCGTTTTGGAACCCCGCTTCCCCCAGCGCTTGAGGTTTCCTGGCAGCGGACGCGCTGGCGGAAGTGCATTCGGTGCGTTTCGGCAGGCTGTCTAGTGGTCGCATCTGTCTCGGCACTGGCACTGGGGACCACTGCGGGGTGGAGAAAACGCCCCCTGCTCCCGAGTGTCTTCCCACCCCTGGGCTTGGGCACCTGCGGCCCGTGGTCGAGGTCTGTCTCCAGAGCAACGAGGCGGGGCGGGGGCGGGGCGAGTCTGCCCGGGGCGGGGTGAGGGGCGCCTGCGTGCCGGGGCGGCCATGGGCGTGGCCGGCCCTGCGCGCTGGGGCGCCTGCGCTTGGGTCCCGGCTGGCCGGCCGGCCGGCCGGGCGGGCGGGCGGGCGGCCCAGAGCGGACTCGGGCAGCGTGAGACGCACGGCGCGTGCCCCCGGTGCCGGCTGGGCACCCCGAGGAGAGGGGGCGGGACGGATCTGCGGAGGGAGCGAGAGGGGGCTTCGATCCCAAAGGGCTGCTGGATGCGCTTCTCCCGCTGCCAGGTGTCGGCACTGTTGCTCGCCACTGTGGCGACGACCAGCTTCTCCTCCCTCTTAGCTGACCTGGGCAAGCCCAACGAACCTGAGCGAAGGG
Organism: Dasypus novemcinctus; assembly: GCF_030445035.2. NCBI lineage: Eukaryota > Metazoa > Chordata > Mammalia > Cingulata > Dasypodidae > Dasypus > Dasypus novemcinctus. Next base: position 30,104,060 of record NC_080694.1, read on the forward strand.
GTGTCTAGTGTGCTGAGGCTCGGCTCCCAGCTGGCACGGGGCCTGTCCAGAGACAGGCACAAATCTGTCTCCTGAGCATGCGCAAAACCCAGTGCCTGGCTCAGCTTCAGCCCAAGTGACTGAGGAGGCATGAGTAGGGAGGCCCCACCTGCAACCGACCCCACCCCATGCAAGAGCACGGATTCCGGAGAAGGGCCTACTGGCAGGACCCTGAACCCCAGAGTCACCTGTCATCAGCGCAGACTGGGTGTCCCCGCAGCCCTCAGGAGCACCAGTGCCTGGGTCTTTACCGACTAGGCAGCTGCCCCTCGGCCAGAGGGGGTATCTGCTTTCGCTTGGAAATCTGGACAGGACACCTGTCGAATGGCCTGCTGTGCTAGCTGGGCCCGGCAATCCATAGGAAAACCACCTGGTTGCGTGGCGTGTCCCGGCAGGGCAAGGGATGCTGAAGAGGATGAGTTCTTCTTTTCCGTTTTGTTCAGAAACCGATGCTTATGACTGGAGTCCATGCCCAAGCAACCCATACATCCGCTTTGGACGGTCGCGAGGGCTGCTTATAATGGACCTGGAACACCTGGAGGTGGAAGCCCACTTGGCCGCCGTGCCTCGAGTGGGCAGACATGGTTTCCACTGGAAAGTCTCACAAGCCAATAGGGAAGCAGCTTCGTTTTGCGTCCCCCGACCCCAGAGAAAAGAAAAACGTTCCTTCGTACGGTCCCCAAAGGGAGGGCTAGAGGAGGAGGGGCGGGCTGACTGCTCAGGGTCGTATGGGTGCTCAGGGGCCCCTCTCATCCCAGAAGAGAGACACAGAGAAAGAGAGGTTGTTGACAAGGCAGCGGGAAGAAGGCTCTGAGCCTCTCCTGTCTGGCAGACAGGCCTCTCCAGGCCTGGCAGGGAGCCAAGGCAGAAGCCCTCAGGCCAGCGCTGGGAAAGGCCAGGGTTCCCCTTCCAAAAGGTGGAGGTGACAGCGATGGGAGACAGCGTGTCTGGGACCATGGCTGTGGGAGAGACCTGCAGGGCAACGGCGGCCCTAGGGAGGCCCCCGCTTGACGAGGCCTCGGGGACTTTGGTGGGCGAGGAACCGCCCTCTGAAGAGGGACGTGGCAGCCTGGCCCAACGCAGACTCGTGGCCTGGACCAGGTGAGCTCTCGGATGGAGAGGGCTTCTCCCGTCAGGTCCAGATCTGGCCCAGGGGACCCTTCCCCCACAGCCCCTTCTGCAAGGGGCCCTGCCCCTCCCCCTGCCTTGGAAGTCAGCCCTCTGCCCTCCGGCCAGGGTGAGGAAGGAACAGTTCTTATGCAACAGCGGCCCCTGGCGGTGCTGGTTTTGGCTCTGACTTTCTGCCCCGGGGAAGCTTTCTGGTTCAGGTAGCTGCTTCTCTGTCTCTTTCCTTCTCATCCTCAGACAGGAGAGAACAGCTGTGCAGGACACACTAGCAGAGCTTCTCTCCTAGCCCAGTCCCCACCCAGCAGGCCCCTCCCACGTCGGCCACCCCTTCCATTCCCGTGGCCTCTCGGTGGCATTCGGGGTATCCGTTTTGGAACCCCGCTTCCCCCAGCGCTTGAGGTTTCCTGGCAGCGGACGCGCTGGCGGAAGTGCATTCGGTGCGTTTCGGCAGGCTGTCTAGTGGTCGCATCTGTCTCGGCACTGGCACTGGGGACCACTGCGGGGTGGAGAAAACGCCCCCTGCTCCCGAGTGTCTTCCCACCCCTGGGCTTGGGCACCTGCGGCCCGTGGTCGAGGTCTGTCTCCAGAGCAACGAGGCGGGGCGGGGGCGGGGCGAGTCTGCCCGGGGCGGGGTGAGGGGCGCCTGCGTGCTAGGGCGGCCGTGGGCGTGGCCGGCCCTGCGCGCTGGGGCGCCTGCGCTTGGGTCCCGGCTGGCCGGCCGGCCGGCCGGGCGGGCGGGCGGGCGGCCCAGAGCGGACTCGGGCAGCGCGAGACGCACGGCGCGTGCCCCCGGTGCCGGCTGGGCACCCCGAGGAGAGGGGGCGGGACGGATCTGCGGAGGGAGCGAGAGGGGGCTTCGATCCCAAAGGGCTGCTGGATGCGCTTCTCCCGCTGCCAGGTGTCGGCACTGTTGCTCGCCACTGTGGCGACGACCAGCTTCTCCTCCCTCTTAGCTGACCTGGGCAAGCCCAACGAACCTGAGCGAAGGGGTGTCTAGTGTGCTGAGGCTCGGCTCCCAGCTGGCACGGGGCCTGTCCAGAGACAGGCACAAATCTGCCTCCTGAGCATACGCAAAACCCAGTGCCTGGCTCAGCTTCAGCCCAAGTGACTGAGGAGGCATGAGTAGGGAGGCCCCACCTGCAACCGACCCCACCCCATGCAAGAGCACGGATTCCGGAGAAGGGCCTACTGGCAGGACCCTGAACCCCAGAGTCACCTGTCATCAGCGTAGACTGGGTGTCCCCGCAGCCCTCAGGAGCACCAGTGCCTGGGCCTTTACCGACTAGGCAGCTGCCCCTCGGCCAGAGGGGGTATCTGCTTTCGCTTGGAAATCTGGACAGGACACCTGTCGAATGGCCTGCTCTGCTAGCTGGGCCCGGCAATCCATAGGAAAACCACCTGGTTGCGTGGCGTGTCCCGGCAGGGCAAGGGATGCTGAAGAGGATGAGTTCTTCTTTTCCGTTTTGTTCAGAAACCGATGCTTATGACTGGAGTCCATGCCCAAGCAACCCATACATCCGCTTTGGACGGTCGCGAGGGCTGCTTATAATGGACCTGGAACACCTGGAGGTGGAAGCCCACTTGGCCGCCGTGCCTCGAGTGGGCAGACATGGTTTCCACTGGAAAGTCTCACAAGCCAGTAGGGAAGCAGCTTCGTTTTGCGTCCCCCGACCCCAGAGAAAAGAAAAACGTTCCTTCGTACGGTCCCCAAAGGGAGGGCTAGAGGAGGAGGGGCGGGCTGACTGCTCAGGGTCGTATGGGTGCTCAGGGGCCCCTCTCATCCCAGAAGAGACACACAGAGAAAGAGAGGTCGTTGACAAGGCAGCGGGAAGAAGGCTCTGAGCCTCTCCTGTCTGGCAGACAGGCCTCTCCAGGCCTGGCAGGGAGCCAAGGCAGAAGCCCTCAGTCCAGCGCTGGGAAAGGCCAGGGTTCCCCTTCCAAAAGGTGGAGGTGACAGCGATGGGAGACAGCGTGTCTGGGACCATGGCTGTGGGAGAGACCTGCAGGGCAACGGCGGCCCTAGGGAGGCCCCCGCTTGACGAGGCCTCGGGGACTTTGGTGGGCGAGGAACCGCCCTCTGAAGAGGGACGTGGCAGCCTGGCCCAACGCAGACTCGTGGCCTGGACCAGGTGAGCTCTCGGATGGAGAGGGCTTCTCCCGTCAGGTCCAGATCTGGCCCAGGGGACCCTTCCCCCACAGCCCCTTCTGCAAGGGGCCCTGCCCCTCCCCCTGCCTTGGAAGTCAGCCCTCTGCCCTCCGGCAAGGGTGAGGAAGGAACAGTTCTTATGCAACAGCGGCCCCTGGCGGTGCTGGTTTTGGCTCTGACTTTCTGCCCCGGGGAAGCTTTCTGGTTCAGGTAGCTGCTTCTCTGTCTCTTTCCTTCTCATCCTCAGACAGGAGAGAACAGCTGTGCAGGACACACTAGCAGAGCTTCTCTCCTAGCCCAGTCCCCACCCAGCAGGCCGCTCCCACGTCGGCCACCCCTTCCATTCCCGTGGCCTTTCGGTGGCATTCGGTGTATCCGTTTTGGAACCCCGCTTCCCCCAGCGCTTGAGGTTTCCTGGCAGCGGACGCGCTGGCGGAAGTGCATTCGGTGCGTTTCGGCAGGCTGTCTAGTGGTCGCATCTGTCTCGGCACTGGCACTGGGGACCACTGCGGGGTGGAGAAAACGCCCCCTGCTCCCGAGTGTCTTCCCACCCCTGGGCTTGGGCACCTGCGGCCCGTGGTCGAGGTCTGTCTCCAGAGCAACGAGGCGGGGCGGGGGCGGGGCGAGTCTGCCCGGGGCGGGGTGAGGGGCGCCTGCGTGCCGGGGCGGCCATGGGCGTGGCCGGCCCTGCGCGCTGGGGCGCCTGCGCTTGGGTCCCGGCTGGCCGGCCGGCCGGCCGGGCGGGCGGGCGGGCGGCCCAGAGCGGACTCGGGCAGCGTGAGACGCACGGCGCGTGCCCCCGGTGCCGGCTGGGCACCCCGAGGAGAGGGGGCGGGACGGATCTGCGGAGGGAGCGAGAGGGGGCTTCGATCCCAAAGGGCTGCTGGATGCGCTTCTCCCGCTGCCAGGTGTCGGCACTGTTGCTCGCCACTGTGGCGACGACCAGCTTCTCCTCCCTCTTAGCTGACCTGGGCAAGCCCAACGAACCTGAGCGAAGGGGTGTCTAGTGTGCTGAGGCTCGGCTCCCAGCTGGCACGGGGCCTGTCCAGAGACAGGCACAAATCTGTCTCCTGAGCATGCGCAAAACCCAGTGCCTGGCTCAGCTTCAGCCCAAGTGACTGAGGAGGCATGAGTAGGGAGGCCCCACCTGCAACCGACCCCACCCCATGCAAGAGCACGGATTCCGGAGAAGGGCCTACTGGCAGGACCCTGAACCCCAGAGTCACCTGTCATCAGCGCAGACTGGGTGTCCCCGCAGCCCTCAGGAGCACCAGTGCCTGGGTCTTTACCGACTAGGCAGCTGCCCCTCGGCCAGAGGGGGTATCTGCTTTCGCTTGGAAATCTGGACAGGACACCTGTCGAATGGCCTGCTGTGCTAGCTGGGCCCGGCAATCCATAGGAAAACCACCTGGTTGCGTGGCGTGTCCCGGCAGGGCAAGGGATGCTGAAGAGGATGAGTTCTTCTTTTCCGTTTTGTTCAGAAACCGATGCTTATGACTGGAGTCCATGCCCAAGCAACCCATACATCCGCTTTGGACGGTCGCGAGGGCTGCTTATAATGGACCTGGAACACCTGGAGGTGGAAGCCCACTTGGCCGCCGTGCCTCGAGTGGGCAGACATGGTTTCCACTGGAAAGTCTCACAAGCCAATAGGGAAGCAGCTTCGTTTTGCGTCCCCCGACCCCAGAGAAAAGAAAAACGTTCCTTCGTACGGTCCCCAAAGGGAGGGCTAGAGGAGGAGGGGCGGGCTGACTGCTCAGGGTCGTATGGGTGCTCAGGGGCCCCTCTCATCCCAGAAGAGAGACACAGAGAAAGAGAGGTTGTTGACAAGGCAGCGGGAAGAAGGCTCTGAGCCTCTCCTGTCTGGCAGACAGGCCTCTCCAGGCCTGGCAGGGAGCCAAGGCAGAAGCCCTCAGGCCAGCGCTGGGAAAGGCCAGGGTTCCCCTTCCAAAAGGTGGAGGTGACAGCGATGGGAGACAGCGTGTCTGGGACCATGGCTGTGGGAGAGACCTGCAGGGCAACGGCGGCCCTAGGGAGGCCCCCGCTTGACGAGGCCTCGGGGACTTTGGTGGGCGAGGAACCGCCCTCTGAAGAGGGACGTGGCAGCCTGGCCCAACGCAGACTCGTGGCCTGGACCAGGTGAGCTCTCGGATGGAGAGGGCTTCTCCCGTCAGGTCCAGATCTGGCCCAGGGGACCCTTCCCCCACAGCCCCTTCTGCAAGGGGCCCTGCCCCTCCCCCTGCCTTGGAAGTCAGCCCTCTGCCCTCCGGCCAGGGTGAGGAAGGAACAGTTCTTATGCAACAGCGGCCCCTGGCGGTGCTGGTTTTGGCTCTGACTTTCTGCCCCGGGGAAGCTTTCTGGTTCAGGTAGCTGCTTCTCTGTCTCTTTCCTTCTCATCCTCAGACAGGAGAGAACAGCTGTGCAGGACACACTAGCAGAGCTTCTCTCCTAGCCCAGTCCCCACCCAGCAGGCCCCTCCCACGTCGGCCACCCCTTCCATTCCCGTGGCCTCTCGGTGGCATTCGGGGTATCCGTTTTGGAACCCCGCTTCCCCCAGCGCTTGAGGTTTCCTGGCAGCGGACGCGCTGGCGGAAGTGCATTCGGTGCGTTTCGGCAGGCTGTCTAGTGGTCGCATCTGTCTCGGCACTGGCACTGGGGACCACTGCGGGGTGGAGAAAACGCCCCCTGCTCCCGAGTGTCTTCCCACCCCTGGGCTTGGGCACCTGCGGCCCGTGGTCGAGGTCTGTCTCCAGAGCAACGAGGCGGGGCGGGGGCGGGGCGAGTCTGCCCGGGGCGGGGTGAGGGGCGCCTGCGTGCTAGGGCGGCCGTGGGCGTGGCCGGCCCTGCGCGCTGGGGCGCCTGCGCTTGGGTCCCGGCTGGCCGGCCGGCCGGCCGGGCGGGCGGGCGGGCGGCCCAGAGCGGACTCGGGCAGCGCGAGACGCACGGCGCGTGCCCCCGGTGCCGGCTGGGCACCCCGAGGAGAGGGGGCGGGACGGATCTGCGGAGGGAGCGAGAGGGGGCTTCGATCCCAAAGGGCTGCTGGATGCGCTTCTCCCGCTGCCAGGTGTCGGCACTGTTGCTCGCCACTGTGGCGACGACCAGCTTCTCCTCCCTCTTAGCTGACCTGGGCAAGCCCAACGAACCTGAGCGAAGGGGTGTCTAGTGTGCTGAGGCTCGGCTCCCAGCTGGCACGGGGCCTGTCCAGAGACAGGCACAAATCTGCCTCCTGAGCATACGCAAAACCCAGTGCCTGGCTCAGCTTCAGCCCAAGTGACTGAGGAGGCATGAGTAGGGAGGCCCCACCTGCAACCGACCCCACCCCATGCAAGAGCACGGATTCCGGAGAAGGGCCTACTGGCAGGACCCTGAACCCCAGAGTCACCTGTCATCAGCGTAGACTGGGTGTCCCCGCAGCCCTCAGGAGCACCAGTGCCTGGGCCTTTACCGACTAGGCAGCTGCCCCTCGGCCAGAGGGGGTATCTGCTTTCGCTTGGAAATCTGGACAGGACACCTGTCGAATGGCCTGCTCTGCTAGCTGGGCCCGGCAATCCATAGGAAAACCACCTGGTTGCGTGGCGTGTCCCGGCAGGGCAAGGGATGCTGAAGAGGATGAGTTCTTCTTTTCCGTTTTGTTCAGAAACCGATGCTTATGACTGGAGTCCATGCCCAAGCAACCCATACATCCGCTTTGGACGGTCGCGAGGGCTGCTTATAATGGACCTGGAACACCTGGAGGTGGAAGCCCACTTGGCCGCCGTGCCTCGAGTGGGCAGACATGGTTTCCACTGGAAAGTCTCACAAGCCAGTAGGGAAGCAGCTTCGTTTTGCGTCCCCCGACCCCAGAGAAAAGAAAAACGTTCCTTCGTACGGTCCCCAAAGGGAGGGCTAGAGGAGGAGGGGCGGGCTGACTGCTCAGGGTCGTATGGGTGCTCAGGGGCCCCTCTCATCCCAGAAGAGACACACAGAGAAAGAGAGGTCGTTGACAAGGCAGCGGGAAGAAGGCTCTGACCCTCTCCTGTCTGGCAGACAGGCCTCTCCAGGCCTGGCAGGGAGCCAAGGCAGAAGCCGTCAGGCCAGCGCTGGGAAAGGCCAGGGTTCCCCTTCCAAAAGGTGGAGGTGACAGCGATGGGAGACAGCGTGTCTGGGACCATGGCTGTGGGAGAGACCTGCAGGGCAACGGCGGCCCTAGGGAGGCCCCCGCTTGACGAGGCCTCGGGGACTTTGGTGGGCGAGGAACCGCCCTCTGAAGAGGGACATGGCAGCCTGGCCCAACGCAGACTCGTGGCCTGGACCAGGTGAGCTCTCGGATGGAGAGGGCTTCTCCCGTCAGGTCCAGATCTGGCCCAGGGGACCCTTCCCCCACAGCCCCTTCTGCAAGGGGCCCTGCCCCTCCCCCTGCCTTGGAAGTCAGCCCTCTGCCCTCCGGCAAGGGTGAGGAAGGAACAGTTCTTATGCAACAGCGGCCCCTGGCGGTGCTGGTTTTGGCTCTGACTTTCTGCCCCGGGGAAGCTTTCTGGTTCAGGTAGCTGCTTCTCTGTCTCTTTCCTTCTCATCCTCAGACAGGAGAGAACAGCTGTGCAGGACACACTAGCAGAGCTTCTCTCCTAGCCCAGTCCCCACCCAGCAGGCCCCTCCCACGTCAGCCACCCCTTCCATTCCCGTGGCCTCTCGGTGGCATTCGGTGTATCCGTTTTGGAACCCCGCTTCCCCGAGCGCTTGAGGTTTCCTGGCAGCGGACGCGCTGGCGGAAGTGCATTCGGTGCGTTTCGGCAGGCTGTCTAGTGGTCGCATCTGTCTCGGCACTGGCACTGGGGACCACTGCGGGGTGGAGAAAACGCCCCCTGCTCCCGAGTGTCTTCCCACCCCTGGGCTTGGGCACCTGCGGCCCGTGGTCGAGGTCTGTCTCCAGAGCAACGAGGCGGGGTGGGGGCGGGGCGAGTCTGCCCGGGGCGGGGTGAGGGGCGCCTGCGTGCCGGGGCGGCCGTGGGCGTGGCCGGCCCTGCGCGCTGGGGCGCCTGCGCTTGGGTCCCGGGCGGCCGGCCGGCCGGCCGGGCGGGCGGGCGGCCCAGAGCGGACTCGGGCAGCGCGAGACGCACGGCGCGTGCCCCCGGTGCCGGCTGGGCACCCCGAGGAGAGGGGGCGGGACGGATCTGCGGAGGGAGCGAGAGGGGGCTTCGATCCCAAAGGGCTGCTGGATGCGCTTCTCCCGCTGCCAGGTGTCGGCACTGTTGCTCGCCACTGTGGCGACGACCAGCTTCTCCTCCCTCTTAGCTGACCTGGGCAAGCCCAACTGCGGCGGCTTGCTCGGTCGGTAGAGGTGGGGTCTGGCTGCGGACGAGGGGTCGGTCCAGCTCTGGACGAGGGGTCGGTCCCGCTTGGGACGAGGGGTCGGTCCCGCTTGGGACGAGGGGTCGGTCCGGAGGCAGACGAGGGATCGGTCTCACAAGGGGTTGCGCGGTTCGGCTGACGGGGTCGCCCGGCGAAGCCGGCGACGAAGGGGTCGCCCGGCGAAGCCGGCGACGAAGGGGTCGCCCGGAGAAGCAGGCGACGAAGGGGTCGCCCGGAGAAGCAGGCGACGAAGGGGTCGCCCGGAGAAGCAGGCGACGAACTGGGGACAAGGGAGGCCAGGCCCTTGTCGGGGGCTCTCAGGACTGGAGGGCGCACGGCAGAAGAACTACCGCGGAGACAAGGTAAACACGCAAGTCCACTTCACTGAGGGAGAGGCAACAGTTTTATAGGGGCTGGGGAAGGCTGATTGGTTGAAGCCACGCCCTGTTCTGATTGGTTTCCGGCGAAAGGTCAGTGGGCGGTACTGGACGGGGCAGGGGTGGTGGTTAGGGATTGGCTGTCGCTGTTGCTGGGGGAAGGGGCAGGGTTTAGGGATTGGTGGCTGCTGTTGCTGGGGTGGAGGGCAGACTTGAGTTTCCCGCCCACGCCTGGCTGTTGCTGCTGTCGGGGGAAGGGAAAAGGGCGGGCTGGATTTTTCCGCCCACACCTGGCTGTTGCTGCTGTCGGGGGAGGGGAAAAGGGCAGACTGGAATTTTCTGCCCTGCGCCTGCGCAGGGAGAAGGAAGAAGAAGGGTGCCGCCCCACATGCATCGTGTGGCGCCATCCGGGAGGAGGGGCGGCCGCGGAAGCATGGCCGCTGAGAAGGGGAGACCCGAGGGCACTCTGCGCCCATGCCGAGCTCCCTTCCGGGGTGGCGGTGAGTCCGACCAGCCACCCTATTATGGGGGCAGCGGCTTGGCCTGCCGCGGCTGCTCCCCTGCCAGGCCAGCAAACCACACTTCAGTCCGAGGGGTGACCGCATTTCCCCCTTCTTTTCAAATAAGGGCCAGGATGGCAGCAGCAACAAGTAGCCAAGGCCCAAGAGGCAGTAAGCAATGAGGGAAGCGGGGCTGAAGAGGGAGGTGAGTATGCCGGGGATATAAATGTACAATTTGGGGGGCGGTATCTTGCCGTTGCAAGCAAGGGTGGCCAATGTCCAATTCTTGTTGATGTCGGTGGCTATAAGGTCCATGTGCTGTTAAAAGTCCAGGATGATAGCGCATTACAGGTAGTTGATCTCTTCTTGGCGGCGAAGAGCGGTAGAGGCAGACTGTGTGATGGTCTGGAGGATCGCAGCAGTGAGGACAAGTCGCGTCAGGGCACCAGCGACGGTGGTGGCGGCAGCGTCGGGAGTGGTGGAGACGTAGGCGAGGACAAGAAGGCCAAGGTCTTCACGGGTGCGAGAGAGGCCAATGTTAATGGGGCGGGCTGACATGGGGCGGCCCAATCTGCAACGCAGTAGGGGTTCAAGCGAAAAAAGGAGGGGGGCGGGGGACGAGAAAGGACGCTTTGGATGGCTGAGAAGAGGAGTGAGGTCGAGACAGGAGGAAGCTCCGCAGAAGTATGGGGAGGCAAGAGCAGAAGCGTTATTGGATGCTAGAAAGCAGGCCGCGGGCCGGGGAAAGCGGGTTGCGGGCCGTTTAGCAGGGCTGGAGCTGCTTGAGAGCGATGGCGGCATGGGGGGCCGTGGTTACAACCTTCTGGGGTGGTAGCGGCTAGACAGATGGCGGAAAATATTATCAAGAAAGCAAAGGTTATGAGGAAGAAATAGAGTATTAAAGGCTGTGGGGGAAGTGAGAAGATCATTTAGAGGATAGGGTTGAGAATGGTATGTTTAAGACAGAAGCTTTGTGGTTTGTAGGAGACTGCTTTATAAACGAAGGAGAATGAGGGCAGTAAATATAGTAACGATAGATAGGAAGATGACAGTGAGGAGGAGTCTTTGTTTAAGGTTCCAATCGTCCGGCGCAACAGTGGCTAGGCCTATAGCGAGGGGTGTTGCTAAATAGACAATGGCTGCAAAGACAAAATCATCTTCTGTTTCCTTAAGAATAACTTTTCTTTAAATACTTAGTAGCATGCAATATTAGAAACCGTTTCCTAAAAGCAAGTTGGCAGGGGAGCTTGGTTGCTGTTAATCTTTCCTGTTATAAAATTACCTTTTATTATTATTATCATCAATTTAGTTTTATATATATATATTTAAGAATGACCTTTTGGAATTAGCCATTTAATACCTTAATGTAAACTATTGAAGATAAATTTTATCTTTACAGAACACATTCCCCCACGTAAAGTTATCACAATACCTTTTACACTTGCCGCATGCAAATTAAGTTTCAAGAGTTTATGAAAAATTAGCCATCTTACTTTAGGACAAAATACGTCTTTTTGCAAAACTTATTACATTTCCGTTAGCATTTTTACAAACTTTTAACCTTTTTAATATTCATATAAGTTTTACATTCTTTATATTATCCTCTGAAGAAAAATAAGTTATTCATTTTAATCTAGGCAAGAACAACTTTTTATGAAGACGTACAGTTAATTTTGTTAATTAAGACTTACAATTTTTTTTAATTGTAGATATCTTATTAACATTTAAACTTATGTATTAATATAATAAACTTAAGTATTAATATAAGCGCTTATTTAATTTTTGGACATTTGAATAGAGCTCTTTTAAAGATTTCTAGTAATTTATATTTACCATCCGGAGGTATCACAATATATGTTGACATTGAACAAACAGACAGACAAACACAGAACAATTACAACACATTAACAGAAATATATAATATTAAAGGGGAGAAGAAGGTCCCGATATACTTGAAGCTGTATGAAAGAGATCTTACACCGGTGAGTGTCTAGGAGACCGGTGAGAGCCCGAACTTGCGGGGCTTGCTTAGCAGATAGGATGTTACCCATTGCTAATGGCCTTTTGGAGCCGATAAGAAAAGGGGCCCTTACCTTGAGAGCGCGGCGATGGGAGCCGAGGTGCGCGGTGAGACGAGGGGTCGGAGCCGGTGGGGCTCCGACGGTGGTCGCAGGCCAAGAGAAGGCCCCGACGAGGGGAGGGCGGGACGACGAGCAGTGGAGCAAGGCAAAGGGGAGCAAGCGCAGAAGGGAGGAGGCAGAGGTGAAGGCAGGGGTGGAGGTGCTCAGGCACGTGCTCCTGAGAGTTTTATTGGCGCCTCTTAATCATAGCGGGTCGGTATAAGCCCCCGACATGGAAGGAGAAAGCCATCCAGCGATTCTCCCAGACCGCCGTGGATCGTATGAGGTCGCCAAGGTTCAGGAGCAGCAATGCAGAGCGAAAAGATAGGGGTGAGAAGAGAGGAGAGCGTAGGGCTATGGTAGGGTTACTTCAGACGTGCAAGCGCATGCTCCCGAGAAATCCAAGGCTCCTCTTAATCATAGCGGGTCGGTATAAGCCCCCGACATGGAAGGAGAAAGCCATCCAGCGATTCTCCCAGACCGCCGTGGATCGTATGAGGTAGCCAAGGCTCAGGTAGCAGCAATGTTGCACGAGAGAAGTCCCACGGTGAGAAGAGAGGAGGCTGTGGTGGAGTTGCCTTGCCCCACGTTGTGCTGTGGTGGGGTTGCCTTGCCCCACGTTGGGCGCCAGCTGCGGCGGCTTGCTCGGTCGGTAGAGGTGGGGTCTGGCTGCGGACGAGGGGTCGGTCCAGCTCTGGACGAGGGGTCGGTCCCGCTTGGGACGAGGGGTCGGTCCCGCTTGGGACGAGGGGTCGGTCCGGCAGCAGACGAGGGATCGGTCTCACAAGGGGTTGCGCGGTTCGGCTGACGGGGTCGCCCGGCGAAGCCGGCGACGAAGGGGTCGCCCGGCGAAGCCGGCGACGAAGGGGTCGCCCGGAGAAGCAGGCGACGAAGGGGTCGCCCGGAGAAGCAGGCGACGAAGGGGTCGCCCGGAGAAGCAGGCGACGAACTGGGGACAAGGGAGGCCAGGCCCTTGTCGGGGGCTCTCAGGACTGGAGGGCGCACGGCAGAAGAACTACCGCGGAGACAAGGTAAACACGCAAGTCCACTTTACTGAGGGAGAGGCAACAGTTTTATAGGGGCTGGGGAAGGCTGATTGGTTGAAGCCACGCCCTGTTCTGATTGGTTTCCAGCGAAAGGTCAGTGGGCGGTACTGGACGGGGGAGGGGTGGTGGTTAGGGATTGGCTGTCGCTGTTGCTGGGGGAAGGGGCAGGGTTTAGGGATTGGTGGCTGCTGTTGCTGGGGTGGAGGGCAGACTTGAGTTTCCCGCCCACGCCTGGCTGTTGCTGCTGTCGGGGGAAGGGAAAAGGGCAGGCTGGATTTTTCCGCCCACACCTGGCTGTTGCTGCTGTCGGGGGAGGGGAAAAGGGCAGACTGGAATTTTCTGCCCTGCGCCTGCGCAGGGAGAAGGAAGAAGAAGGGTGCCGCCCCACATGCATCGTGTGGCGCCATCCGGGAGGAGGGGTGGCCGCGGAAGCATGGCCGCTGAGAAGGGGAGACCCGAGGGCACTCTGCGCCCATGCCGAGCTCCCTTCCGGGGTGGCGGTGAGTCCGACCAGCCACCCTATTATGGGGGCAGCGGCTTGGCCTGCCGCGGCTGCTCCCCTGCCAGGCCAGCAAACCACACTTCAGTCCGAGGGGTGACCGCACCCAACGAACCTGAGCGAAAGGGGTGTCTAGTGTGCTGAGGCTCGGCTCCCAGCTGGCACGGGGCCTGTCCAGAGACAGGCACAAATCTGTCTCCTGAGCATGCGCAAAACCCAGTGCCTGGCTCAGCTTCAGCCCAAGTGACTGAGGAGGCATGAGTAGGGAGGCCCCACCTGCAACCGACCCCACCCCATGCAAGAACACGGATTCCGGAGAAGGGCCTACTGGCAGGACCCTGAACCCCAGAGTCACCTGTCATCAGCGTAGACTGGGTGTCCCCGCAGCCCTCAGGAGCACCAGTGCCTGGGCCTTTACCGACTAGGCAGCTGCCCCTCGGCCAGAGGGGGTATCTGCTTTCGCTTGGAAATCTGGACAGGACACCTGTCGAATGGCCTGCTGTGCTAGCTGGGCCCGGCAATCCATAGGAAAACCACCTGGTTGCGTGGCGTGTCCCGGCAGGGCAAGGGATGCTGAAGAGGATGAGTTCTTCTTTTCCGTTTTGTTCAGAAACCGATGCTTATGACTGGAGTCCATGCCCAAGCAACCCATACATCCGCTTTGGACGGTCGCGAGGGCTGCTTATAATGGACCTGGAACACCTGGAGGTGGAAGCCCACTTGGCCGCCGTGCCTCGAGTGGGCAGACATGGTTTCCACTGGAAAGTCTCACAAGCCAATAGGGAAGCAGCTTCGTTTTGCGTCCCCCGACCCCAGAGAAAAGAAAAACGTTCCTTCGTACGGTCCCCAAAGGGAGGGCTAGAGGAGGAGGGGCGGGCTGACTGCTCAGGGTCGTATGGGTGCTCAGGGGCCCCTCTCATCCCAGAAGAGAGACACAGAGAAAGAGAGGTCGTTGACAAGGCAGCGGGAAGAAGGCTCTGAGCCTCTCCTGTCTGGCAGACAGGCCTCTCCAGGCCTGGCAGGGAGCCAAGGCAGAAGCCCTCAGGCCAGCGCTGGGAAAGGCCAGGGTTCCCCTTCCAAAAGGTGGAGGTGACAGCGATGGGAGACAGCGTGTCTGGGACCATGGCTGTGGGAGAGACCTGCAGGGCAACGGCGGCCCTAGGGAGGCCCCCGCTTGACGAGGCCTCGGGGACTTTGGTGGGCGAGGAACCGCCCTCTGAAGAGGGACGTGGCAGCCTGGCCCAACGCAGACTCGTGGCCTGGACCAGGTGAGCTCTCGGATGGAGAGGGCTTCTCCCGTCAGGTCCAGATCTGGCCCAGGGGACCCTTCCCCCACAGCCCCTTCTGCAAGGGGCCCTGCCCCTCCCCCTGCCTTGGAAGTCAGCCCTCTGACCTCAGGCCAGGGTGAGGAAGGAACAGTTCTTATGCAACAGCGGCCCCTGGCGGTGCTGGTTTTGGCTCTGACTTTCTGCCCCGGGGAAGCTTTCTGGTTCAGGTAGCTGCTTCTCTGTCTCTTTCCTTCTCATCCTCAGACAGGAGAGAACAGCTGTGCAGGACACACTAGCAGAGCTTCTCTCCTAGCCCAGTCCCCACCCAGCAGGCCTCTCCCACGTCGGCCACCCCTTCCATTTCCGTGGCCTCTCGGTGGCATTCGGGGTATCCGTTTTGGAACCCCGCTTCCCCCAGCGCTTGAGGTTTCCTGGCAGCGGACGCGCTGGCGGAAGTGCATTCGGTGCGGTTCGGCAGGCTGTCTAGTGGTCGCATCTGTCTCGGCACTGGCACTGGGGACCACTGCGGGGTGGAGAAAACGCCCCCTGCTCCCGAGTGTCTTCCCACCCCTGGGCTTGGGCACTTGTGGCCCGTGGTCGAGGTCTGTCTCCAGAGCAACGAGGCGGGGCGGGGGGCGGGGCGAGTCTGCCCGGGGTGGGGTGAGGGGCACCTGCGTGCCGGGGCGGCCATGAGCGTGGCCGGCCCTACGCGCAGGGCCGCCTGCGCTTGGGTCCCGGCCGGCCGGCCGGGCGGGCGGGCGGGCGGCCCAGAGCGGACTCGGGCAGCGCGAGACGCACGGCACGTGCCCCCGGTGCCGGCTGGGCACCCCGAGGAGAGGGGGCGGGACGGATCTGCGGAGGGAGCGAGAGGGGGCTTCGATCCCAAAGGGCTGCTGGATGCGCTTCTCCCGCTGCCAGGTGTCGGCACTGTTGCTCACCACTGTGGCGACGACCAGCTTCTCCTCCCTCTTAGCTGACCTGGGCAAGCCCAACGAACCTGAGCGAAGGGGTGTCTAGTGTGCTGAGGCTCGGCTCCCAGCTGGCACGGGGCCTGTCCAGAGACAGGCACAAATCTGTCTCCTGAGCATGCGCAAAACCCAGTGCCTGGCTCAGCTTCAGCCCAAGTGACTGAGGAGGCATGAGTAGGGAGGCCCCACCTGCAACCGACCCCACCCCATGCAAGAGCACGGATTCCGGAGAAGGGCCTACTGGCAGGACCCTGAACCCCAGAGTCACCTGTCATCAGCGTAGACTGGGTGTCCCCGCAGCCCTCAGGAGCACCAGTGCCTGGGCCTTTACCGACTAGGCAGCTGCCCCTCGGCCAGAGGGGGTATCTGCTTTCGCTTGGAAATCTGGACAGGACACCTGTCGAATGGCCTGCTCTGCTAGCTGGGCCCGGCAATCCATAGGAAAACCACCTGGTTGCGTGGCGTGTCCCGGCAGGGCAAGGGATGCTGAAGAGGATGAGTTCTTCTTTTCCGTTTTGTTCAGAAACCGATGCTTATGACTGGAGTCCATGCCCAAGCAACCCATACATCCGCTTTGGACGGTCGCGAGGGCTGCTTATAATGGACCTGGAACACCTGGAGGTGGAAGCCCACTTGGCCGCCGTGCCTCGAGTGGGCAGACATGGTTTCCACTGGAAAGTCTCACAAGCCAGTAGGGAAGCAGCTTCGTTTTGCGTCCCCCGACCCCAGAGAAAAGAAAAACGTTCCTTCGTACGGTCCCCAAAGGGAGGGCTAGAGGAGGAGGGGCGGGCTGACTGCTCAGGGTCGTATGGGTGCTCAGGGGCCCCTCTCATCCCAGAAGAGACACACAGAGAAAGAGAGGTCGTTGACAAGGCAGCGGGAAGAAGGCTCTGACCCTCTCCTGTCTGGCAGACAGGCCTCTCCAGGCCTGGCAGGGAGCCAAGGCAGAAGCCGTCAGGCCAGCGCTGGGAAAGGCCAGGGTTCCCCTTCCAAAAGGTGGAGGTGACAGCGATGGGAGACAGCGTGTCTGGGACCATGGCTGTGGGAGAGACCTGCAGGGCAACGGCGGCCCTAGGGAGGCCCCCGCTTGACGAGGCCTCGGGGACTTTGGTGGGCGAGGAACCGCCCTCTGAAGAGGGACATGGCAGCCTGGCCCAACGCAGACTCGTGGCCTGGACCAGGTGAGCTCTCGGATGGAGAGGGCTTCTCCCGTCAGGTCCAGATCTGGCCCAGGGGACCCTTCCCCCACAGCCCCTTCTGCAAGGGGCCCTGCCCCTCCCCCTGCCTTGGAAGTCAGCCCTCTGCCCTCCGGCAAGGGTGAGGAAGGAACAGTTCTTATGCAACAGCGGCCCCTGGCGGTGCTGGTTTTGGCTCTGACTTTCTGCCCCGGGGAAGCTTTCTGGTTCAGGTAGCTGCTTCTCTGTCTCTTTCCTTCTCATCCTCAGACAGGAGAGAACAGCTGTGCAGGACACACTAGCAGAGCTTCTCTCCTAGCCCAGTCCCCACCCAGCAGGCCCCTCCCACGTCAGCCACCCCTTCCATTCCGTGGCCTCTCGGTGGCATTCGGTGTATCCGTTTTGGAACCCCGCTTCCCCGAGCGCTTGAGGTTTCCTGGCAGCGGACGCGCTGGCGGAAGTGCATTCGGTGCGTTTCGGCAGGCTGTCTAGTGGTCGCATCTGTCTCGGCACTGGCACTGGGGGACCACTGCGGGGTGGAGAAAACGCCCCCTGCTCCCGAGTGTCTTCCCACCCCTGGGCTTGGGCACCTGCGGCCCGTGGTCGAGGTCTGTCTCCAGAGCAACGAGGCGGGGTGGGGGCGGGGCGAGTCTGCCCGGGGCGGGGTGAGGGGCGCCTGCGTGCCGGGGCGGCCGTGGGCGTGGCCGGGCCCTGCGCGCTGGGGCGCCTGCGCTTGGGTCCCGGGCGGCCGGCCGGCCGGCCGGGCGGGCGGGCGGCCCAGAGCGGACTCGGGCAGCGCGAGACGCACGGCGCGTGCCCCCGGTGCCGGCTGGGCACCCCGAGGAGAGGGGGCGGGACGGATCTGCGGAGGGAGCGAGAGGGGGCTTCGATCCCAAAGGGCTGCTGGATGCGCTTCTCCCGCTGCCAGGTGTCGGCACTGTTGCTCGCCACTGTGGCGACGACCAGCTTCTCCTCCCTCTTAGCTGACCTGGGCAAGCCCAACGAACCTGAGCGAAGGGGTGTCTAGTGTGCTGAGGCTCGGCTCCCAGCTGGCACGGGGCCTGTCCAGAGACAGGCACAAATCTGCCTCCTGAGCATGCGCAAAACCCAGTGCCTGGCTCAGCTTCAGCCCAAGTGACTGAGGAGGCATGAGTAGGGAGGCCCCACCTGCAACCGACCCCACCCCATGCAAGAGCACGGATTCCGGAGAAGGGCCTACTGGCAGGACCCTGAACCCCAGAGGTCACCTGTCATCAGCGCAGACTGGGTGTCCCCGCAGCCCTCAGGAGCACTAGTGCCTGGGCCTTTACCGACTAGGCAGCTGCCCCTCGGCCAGAGGGGGTATCTGCTTTCGCTTGGAAATCTGGACAGGACACCTGTCGAATGGCCTGCACTGCTAGCTGGGCCCGGCAATCCATAGGAAAACCACCTGGTTGCGTGGCGTGTCCCGGCAGGGCAAGGGATGCTGAAGAGGATGAGTTCTTCTTTTCCGTTTTGTTCAGAAACCGATGCTTATGACTGGAGTCCATGCCAAGCAACCCATACATCCGCTTTGGACGGTCGCGAGGGCTGCTTATAATGGACCTGGAACACCTGGAGGTGGAAGCCCACTTGGCGGCTGTGCCTCGAGTGGGCAGACATGGTTTCCACTGGAAAGTCTCACAAGCCAGTAGGGAAGCAGCTTCGTTTTGCGTCCCCCGACCCCAGAGAAAAGAAAAACGTTCCTTCGTACGGTCCCCAAAGGGAGGGCTAGAGGAGGAGGGGCGGGCTGACTGCTCAGGGTCGTATGGGTGCTCAGGGGCCCCTCTCATCCCAGAAGAGAGACACAGAGAAAGAGAGGTCGTTGACAAGGCAGCGGGAAGAAGGCTCTGAGCCTCTCCTGTCTGGCAGACAGGCCTCTCCAGGCCTGGCAGGGAGCCAAGGCAGAAGCCCTCAGGCCAGCGCTGGGAAAGGCCAGGGTTCCCCTTCCAAAAGGTGGAGGTGACAGCGATGGGAGACAGCGTGTCTGGGACCATGGCTGTGGGAGAGACCTGCAGGGCAACGGCGGCCCTAGGGAGGCCCCCGCTTGACGAGGCCTCGGGGACTTTGGTGGGGCGAGGAACCACCCTCTGAAGAGGGACGTGGCAGTCTGGCCCAACGCAGACTCGTGGCCTGGACCAGGTGAGCTCTCGGATGGAGAGGGCTTCTCCCGTCAGGTCCAGATCTGGCCCAGGGGACCCTTCCCCCACAGCCCCTTCTGCAAGGGGCCCTGCCCCTCCCCCTGCCTTGGAAGTCAGCCCTCTGCCCTCCGGCCAGGGTGAGGAAGGAACAGTTCTTATGCAACAGCGGCCCCTGGCGGTGCTGGTTTTGGCTCTGACTTTCTGCCCCGGGGAAGCTTTCTGGTTCAGGTAGCTGCTTCTCTGTCTCTTTCCTTCTCATCCTCAGACAGGAGAGAACAGCTGTGCAGGACACACTAGCAGAGCTTCTCTCCTAGCCCAGTCCCCACCCAGCAGGCCCCTCCCACGTCGGCCACCCCTTCCATTCCGTGGCCTCTCGGTGGCATTCGGGGTATCCGTTTTGGAACCCCGCTTCCCCCAGCGCTTGAGGTTTCCTGGCAGCGGACGCGCTGGCGGAAGTGCATTCGGTGCGTTTCGGCAGGCTGTCTAGTGGTCGCATCTGTCTCGGCACTGGCACTGGGGACCACTGCGGGGTGGAGAAAACGCCCCCTGCTCCCGAGTGTCTTCCCACCCCTGGGCTTGGGCACCTGCGGCCCGTGGTCGAGGTCTGTCTCCAGAGCAACGAGGCGGGGCGGGGGCGGGGCGAGTCTGCCCGGGGCGGGGTGAGGGGCGCCTGCGTGCTAGGGCGGCCGTGGGCGTGGCCGGCCCTGCGCGCTGGGGCGCCTGCGCTTGGGTCCCGGCTGGCCGGCCGGCCGGCCGGGAGGGGCGGCGGGCGGCCCAGAGCGGACTCGGGCAGCGTGAGACGCACGGCGCGTGCCCCCGGTGCCGGCTGGACACCCCGAGGAGAGGGGGCGGGACGGATCTGCGGAGGGAGCGAGAGGGGGCTTCGATCCCAAAGGGCTGCTGGATGCGCTTCTCCCGCTGCCAGGTGTCGGCACTGTTGCTCGCCACTGTGGCGACGACCAGCTTCTCCTCCCTCTTAGCTGACCTGGGCAAGCCCAACGAACCTGAGCGAAGGGGTGTCTAGTGTGCTGAGGCTCGGCTCCCAGCTGGGCACGGGGCCTGTCCAGAGACAGGCACAAATCTGTCTGCTGAGCATGCGCAAAACCCAGTGCCTGGCTCAGCTTCAGCCCAAGTGACTGAGGAGGCATGAGTAGGGAGGCCCCACCTGCAACCGACCCCACCCCATGCAAGAGCACGGATTCCGGAGAAGGGCCTACTGGCAGGACCCTGAACCCCAGAGTCACCTGTCATCAGCGTAGACTGGGTGTCCCCGCAGCCCTCAGGAGCACCAGTGCCTGGGCCTTTACCGACTAGGCAGCTGCCCCTCGGCCAGAGGGGGTATCTGCTTTCGCTTGGAAATCTGGACAGGACACCTGTCGAATGGCCTGCACTGCTAGCTGGGCCCGGCAATCCATAGGAAAACCACCTGGATGCGTGGCGTGTCCCGGCAGGGCAAGGGATGCTGAAGAGGATGAGTTCTTCTTTTCCGTTTTGTTCAGAAACCGATGCTTATGACTGGAGTCCATGCCCAAGCAACCCATACATCCGCTTTGGACGGTCGCGAGGGCTGCTTATAATGGACCTGGAACACCTGGAGGTGGAAGCCCACTTGCCGCCGTGCTCGAGTGGCAGACATGGTTTCCACTGGAAAGTCTCACAAGCCAATAGGGAAGCAGCTTCGTTTTGCGTCCCCCGACCCCAGAGAAAAGAAAAACGTTCCTTCGTACGGTCCCCAAAGGGAGGGCTAGAGGAGGAGGGGGCGGGCTGACTGCTCAGGGTCGTATTGGTGCTCAGCGGCCCCTCTCATCCCAGAAGAGACACACAGAGAAAGAGAGGTCGTTGACAAGGCAGCGGGAAGAAGGCTCTGAGCCTCTCCTGTCTGGCAGACAGGCCTCTCCAGGCTGGCAGGGAGCCAAGGCAGAAGCCCTCAGGCCAGCGCTGGGAAAGGCCAGGGTTCCCCTTCCAAAAGGTGGAGGTGACAGCGATGGGAGACAGCGTGTCTGGGACCATGGCTGTGGGAGAGACCTGCAGGGCAACGGCGGCCCTAGGGAGGCCCCCGCTTGACGAGGCCTCGGGGACTTTGGTGGGCGAGGAACCGCCCTCTGAAGAGGGACGTGGCAGCCTGGCCCAACGCAGACTCGTGGCCTGGACCAGGTGAGCTCTCGGATGGAGAGGGCTTCTCCCGTCAGGTCCAGATCTGGCCCAGGGGACCCTTCCCCCACAGCCCCTTCTGCAAGGGGCCCTGCCCCTCCCCCTGCCTTGGAAGTCAGCCCTCTGCCCTCCGGCCAGGGTGAGGAAGGAACAGTTCTTATGCAACAGCGGCCCCTGGCGGTGCTGGTTTTGGCTCTGACTTTCTGCCCCGGGGAAGCTTTCTGGTTCAGGTAGCTGCTTCTCTGTCTCTTTCCTTCTCATCCTCAGACAGGAGAGAACAGCTGTGCAGGACACACTAGCAGAGCTTCTCTCCTAGCCCAGTCCCCACCCAGCAGGCCCCTCCCACGTCGGCCACCCCTTCCATTCCCGTGGCCTCTCGGTGGCATTCGGGGTATCCGTTTTGGAACCCCGCTTCCCCCAGCGCTTGAGGTTTCCTGGCAGCGGACGCGCTGGCGGAAGTGCATTCGGTGCGTTTCGGCAGGCTGTCTAGTGGTCGCATCTGTCTCGGCACTGGCACTGGGGACCACTGCGGGGTGGAGAAAACGCCCCCTGCTCCCGAGTGTCTTCCCACCCCTGGGCTTGGGCACCTGCGGCCCGTGGTCGAGGTCTGTCTCCAGAGCAACGAGGCGGGGCGGGGGCGGGGCGAGTCTGCCCGGGGCGGGGTGAGGGGCGCCTGCGTGCTAGGGCGGCCGTGGGGCGTGGCCGGCCCTGCGCGCTGGGGCGCCTGCGCTTGGGTCCCGGCTGGCCGGCCGGCCGGCCAGGAGGGCGGGCGGGCGGCCCAGAGCGGACTCGGGCAGCGTGAGACGCACGGCGCGTGCCCCCCGGTGCCGGCTGGGCACCCCGAGGAGAGGGGGCGGGACGGATCTGCGGAGGGAGCGAGAGGGGGCTTCGATCCCAAAGGGCTGCTGGATGCGCTTCTCCCCGCTGCCAGGTGTCGGCACTGTTGCTCGCCACTGTGGCGACGACCAGCTTCTCCTCCCTCTTAGCTGACCTGGGCAAGCCCAACGAACCTGAGCGAAGGGGTGTCTAGTGTGCTGAGGCTCGGCTCCCAGCTGGCACGGGGCCTGTCCAGAGACAGGCACAAATCTGTCTGCTGAGCATTGCGCAAAACCCAGTGCCTGGCTCAGCTTCAGCCCAAGTGACTGAGGAGGCATGAGTAGGGAGGCCCCACCTGCAACCGACCCCCACCCCCATGCAAGAGCACGGATTCCAGAGAAGGGCCTACTGGCAGGACCCTGAACCCCAGAGTCACCTGTCATCAGCGTAGACTGGGTGTCCCCGCAGCCCTCAGGAGCACCAGTGCCTGGGCCTTTACCGACTAGGCAGCTGCCCCTCGGCCAGAGGGGGGTATCTGCTTTCGCTTGGAAATCTGGACAGGACACCTGTCGAATGGCCTGCACTGCTAGCTGGGCCCGGCAATCCATAGGAAAACCACCTGGATGCGTGGCGTGTCCCGGCAGGGCAAGGGATGCTGAAGAGGATGAGTTCTTCTTTTCCGTTTTGTTCAGAAACCGATGCTTATGACTGGAGTCCATGCCCAAGCAACCCATACATCCGCTTTGGACGGTCGCGAGGGCTGCTTATAATGGACCTGGAACACCTGGAGGTGGAAGCCCACTTGGCCGCCGTGCCTCGAGTGGGCAGACATGGTTTCCACTGGAAAGTCTCACAAGCCAATAGGGAAGCAGCTTCGTTTTGCGTCCCCCGACCCCAGAGAAAAGAAAAACGTTCCTTCGTACGGTCCCCAAAGGGAGGGCTAGAGGAGGAGGGGCGGGCTGACTGCTCAGGGTCGTATTGGTGCTCAGGGGCCCCCTCTCATCCCAGAAGAGACACACAGAGAAAGAGAGGTCGTTGACAAGGCAGCGGGAAGAAGGCTCTGAGCCTCTCCTGTCTGGCAGACAGGCCTCTCCAGGCCTGGCAGGGAGCCAAGGCAGAAGCCCTCAGGCCAGCGCTGGGAAAGGCCAGGGTTCCCCTTCCAAAAGGTGGAGGTGACAGCGATGGGAGACAGCGTGTCTGGGACCATGGCTGTGGGAGAGACCTGCAGGGCAACGGCGGCCCTAGGGAGGCCCCCGCTTGACGAGGCCTCGGGGACTTTGGTGGGCGAGGAACCGCCCTCTGAAGAGGGACGTGGCAGCCTGGCCCAACGCAGACTCGTGGCCTGGACCAGGTGAGCTCTCGGATGGAGAGGGCTTCTCCCGTCAGGTCCAGATCTGGCCCAGGGGACCCTTCCCCCACAGCCCCTTCTGCAAGGGGCCCTGCCCCTCCCCCTGCCTTGGAAGTCAGCCCTCTGCCCTCCGGCCAGGGTGAGGAAGGAACAGTTCTTATGCAACAGCGGCCCCTGGCGGTGCTGGTTTTGGCTCTGACTTTCTGCCCCGGGGAAGCTTTCTGGTTCAGGTAGCTGCTTCTCTGTCTCTTTCCTTCTCATCCTCAGACAGGAGAGAACAGCTGTGCAGGACACACTAGCAGAGCTTCTCTCCTAGCCCAGTCCCCACCCAGCAGGCCCCTCCCACGTCGGCCACCCCTTCCATTCCCGTGGCCTCTCGGTGGCATTCGGGGTATCCGTTTTGGAACCCCGCTTCCCCCAGCGCTTGAGGTTTCCTGGCAGCGGACGCGCTGGCGGAAGTGCATTCGGTGCGTTTCGGCAGGCTGTCTAGTGGTCGCATCTGTCTCGGCACTGGCACTGGGGACCACTGCGGGGTGGAGAAAACGCCCCCTGCTCCCGAGTGTCTTCCCACCCCTGGGCTTGGGCACCTGCGGCCCGTGGTCGAGGTCTGTCTCCAGAGCAACGAGGCGGGGCGGGGGCGGGGCGAGTCTGCCCGGGGCGGGGTGAGGGGCGCCTGCGTGCTAGGGCGGCCGTGGGCGTGGCCGGCCCTGCGCGCTGGGGCGCCTGCGCTCGGGTCCCGGCTGGCCGGCCGGCCGGCCGGGAGGGCGGGCGGGCGGCCCAGAGCGGACTCGGGCAGCGTGAGACGCACGGCGCGTGCCCCCGGTGCCGGCTGGACACCCCGAGGAGAGGGGGCGGGACGGATCTGCGGAGGGAGCGAGAGGGGGCTTCGATCCCAAAGGGCTGCTGGATGCGCTTCTCCCCGCTGCCAGGTGTCGGCACTGTTGCTCGCCACTGTGGCGACGACCAGCTTCTCCTCCCTCTTAGCTGACCTGGGCAAGCCCAACGAACCTGAGCGAAGGGGTGTCTAGTGTGCTGAGGCTCGGCTCCCAGCTGGCACGGGGCCTGTCCAGAGACAGGCACAAATCTGTCTGCTGAGCATGCGCAAAACCCAGTGCCTGGCTCAGCTTCAGCCCAAGTGACTGAGGAGGCATGAGTAGGGAGGCCCCACCTGCAACCGACCCCACCCCATGCAAGAGCACGGATTCCGGAGAAGGGCCTACTGGCAGGACCCTGAACCCCAGAGTCACCTGTCATCAGCGTAGACTGGGTGTCCCCGCAGCCCTCAGGAGCACCAGTGCCTGGGCCTTTACCGACTAGGCAGCTGCCCCTCGGCCAGAGGGGGTATCTGCTTTCGCTTCGAAATCTGGACAGGACACCTGTCGAATGGCCTGCACTGCTAGCTGGGCCCGGCAATCCATAGGAAAACCACCTGGATGCGTGGCGTGTCCCGGCAGGGCAAGGGATGCTGAAGAGGATGAGTTCTTCTTTTCCGTTTTGTTCAGAAACCGATGCTTATGACTGGAGTCCATGCCCAAGCAACCCATACATCCGCTTTGGACGGTCGCGAGGGCTGCTTATAATGGACCTGGAACACCTGGAGGTGGAAGCCCACTTGGCCGCCGTGCCTCGAGTGGGCAGACATGGTTTCCACTGGAAAGTCTCACAAGCCAATAGGGAAGCAGCTTCGTTTTGCGTCCCCCGACCCCAGAGAAAAGAAAAACGTTCCTTCGTACGGTCCCCAAAGGGAGGGCTAGAGGAGGAGGGGCGGGCTGACTGCTCAGGGTCGTATTGGTGCTCAGGGGCCCCTCTCATCCCAGAAGAGACACACAGAGAAAGAGAGGTCGTTGACAAGGCAGCGGGAAGAAGGCTCTGAGCCTCTCCTGTCTGGCAGACAGGCCTCTCCAGGCCTGGCAGGGAGCCAAGGCAGAAGCCCTCAGGCCAGCGCTGGGAAAGGCCAGGGTTCCCCTTCCAAAAGGTGGAGGTGACAGCGATGGGAGACAGCGTGTCTGGGACCATGGCTGTGGGAGAGACCTGCAGGGCAACGGCGGCCCTAGGGAGGCCCCCGCTTGACGAGGCCTCGGGGACTTTGGTGGGCGAGGAACCGCCCTCTGAAGAGGGACGTGGCAGCCTGGCCCAACGCAGACTCGTGGCCTGGACCAGGTGAGCTCTCGGATGGAGAGGGCTTCTCCCGTCAGGTCCAGATCTGGCCCAGGGGACCCTTCCCCCCACAGCCCCTTCTGCAAGGGGCCCTGCCCCTCCCCCTGCCTTGGAAGTCAGCCCTCTGCCCTCCGGCCAGGGTGAGGAAGGAACAGTTCTTATGCAACAGCGGCCCCTGGCGGTGCTGGTTTTGGCTCTGACTTTCTGCCCCGGGGAAGCTTTCTGGTTCAGGTAGCTGCTTCTCTGTCTCTTTCCTTCTCATCCTCAGACAGGAGAGAACAGCTGTGCAGGACACACTAGCAGAGCTTCTCTCCTAGCCCAGTCCCCCACCCAGCAGGCCCCTCCCACGTCGGCCACCCCTTCCATTCCCGTGGCCTCTCGGTGGCATTCGGGGTATCCGTTTTGGAACCCCGCTTCCCCCAGCGCTTGAGGTTTCCTGGCAGCGGACGCGCTGGCGGAAGTGCATTCGGTGCGTTTCGGCAGGCTGTCTAGTGGTCGCATCTGTCTCGGCACTGGCACTGGGGACCACTGCGGGGTGGAGAAAACGCCCCCTGCTCCCGAGTGTCTTCCCACCCCTGGGCTTGGGCACCTGCGGCCCGTGGTCGAGGTCTGTCTCCAGAGCAACGAGGCGGGGCGGGGGCGGGGCGAGTCTGCCCGGGGCGGGGTGAGGGGCGCCTGCGTGCTAGGGCGGCCGTGGGCGTGGCCGGCCCTGCGCGCTGGGGCGCCTGCGCTTGGGTCCCGGCTGGCCGGCCGGCCGGCCAGGAGGGCGGGCGGGCGGCCCAGAGCGGACTCGGGCAGCGTGAGACGCACGGCGCGTGCCCCCGGTGCCGGCTGGGCACCCCGAGGAGAGGGGGGCGGGACGGATCTGCGGAGGGAGCGAGAGGGGGCTTCGATCCCAAAGGGCTGCTGGATGCGCTTCTCCCGCTGCCAGGTGTCGGCACTGTTGCTCGCCACTGTGGCGACGACCAGCTTCTCCTCCCTCTTAGCTGACCTGGGCAAGCCCAACGAACCTGAGCGAAGGGGTGTCTAGTGTGCTGAGGCTCGGCTCCCAGCTGGCACGGGGCCTGTCCAGAGACAGGCACAAATCTGTCTGCTGAGCATGCGCAAAACCCAGTGCCTGGCTCAGCTTCAGCCCAAGTGACTGAGGAGGCATGAGTAGGGAGGCCCCACCTGCAACCGACCCCACCCCATGCAAGAGCACGGATTCCGGAGAAGGGCCTACTGGCAGGACCCTGAACCCCAGAGTCACCTGTCATCAGCGTAGACTGGGTGTCCCCGCAGCCCTCAGGAGCACCAGTGCCTGGGCCTTTACCGACTAGGCAGCTGCCCCTCGGCCAGAGGGGGTATCTGCTTTCGCTTGGAAATCTGGACAGGACACCTGTCGAATGGCCTGCACTGCTAGCTGGGCCCGGCAATCCATAGGAAAACCACCTGGATGCGTGGCGTGTCCCGGCAGGGCAAGGGATGCTGAAGAGGATGAGTTCTTCTTTTCCGTTTTGTTCAGAAACCGATGCTTATGACTGGAGTCCATGCCCAAGCAACCCATACATCCGCTTTGGACGGTCGCGAGGGCTGCTTATAATGGACCTGGAACACCTGGAGGTGGAAGCCCACTTGGCCGCCGTGCCTCGAGTGGGCAGACATGGTTTCCACTGGAAAGTCTCACAAGCCAATAGGGAAGCAGCTTCGTTTTGCGTCCCCCGACCCCAGAGAAAAGAAAAACGTTCCTTCGTACGGTCCCCAAAGGGAGGGCTAGAGGAGGAGGGGCGGGCTGACTGCTCAGGGTCGTATTGGTGCTCAGGGGCCCCTCTCATCCCAGAAGAGACACACAGAGAAAGAGAGGTCGTTGACAAGGCAGCGGGAAGAAGGCTCTGAGCCTCTCCTGTCTGGCAGACAGGCCTCTCCAGGCCTGGCAGGGAGCCAAGGCAGAAGCCCTCAGGCCAGCGCTGGGAAAGGCCAGGGTTCCCCTTCCAAAAGGTGGAGGTGACAGCGATGGGAGACAGCGTGTCTGGGACCATGGCTGTGGGAGAGACCTGCAGGGCAACGGCGGCCCTAGGGAGGCCCCCGCTTGACGAGGCCTCGGGGACTTTGGTGGGCGAGGAACCGCCCTCTGAAGAGGGACGTGGCAGCCTGGCCCAACGCAGACTCGTGGCCTGGACCAGGTGAGCTCTCGGATGGAGAGGGCTTCTCCCGTCAGGTCCAGATCTGGCCCAGGGGACCCTTCCCCCACAGCCCCTTCTGCAAGGGGCCCTGCCCCTCCCCCTGCCTTGGAAGTCAGCCCTCTGCCCTCCGGCCAGGGTGAGGAAGGAACAGTTCTTATGCAACAGCGGCCCCTGGCGGTGCTGGTTTTGGCTCTGACTTTCTGCCCCGGGGAAGCTTTCTGGTTCAGGTAGCTGCTTCTCTGTCTCTTTCCTTCTCATCCTCAGACAGGAGAGAACAGCTGTGCAGGACACACTAGCAGAGCTTCTCTCCTAGCCCAGTCCCCACCCAGCAGGCCCCTCCCACGTCGGCCACCCCTTCCATTCCCGTGGCCTCTCGGTGGCATTCGGTGTATCCGTTTTGGAACCCCGCTTCCCCCAGCGCTTGAGGTTTCCTGGCAGCAGACGCGCTGGCGGAAGTGCATTCGGTGCGTTTCGGCAGGCTGTCTAGTGGTCGCATCTGTCTCGGCACTGGCACTGGGGACCACTGCGGGGTGGAGAAAACGCCCCCTGCTCCCGAGTGTCTTCCCACCCCTGGGCTTGGGCACCTGCGGCCCGTGGTCGAGGTCTGTCTCCAGAGCAACGAGGCGGGGCGGGGGCGGGGCGAGTCTGCCCGGGGCGGGGTGAGGGGCGCCTGCATGCCAGGGCGGCCGTGGGCGTGGCCGGCCCTGCGCGCTGGGGCGCCTGCGCTTGGGTCCCGGCTGGCCGGGCGGCCGGCCGGGCGGGCGGGCGGGCGGCCCAGAGCGGACTCGGGCAGCGCGAGACGCACGGCGCGTGCCCCCGGTGCCGGCTGGGCACCCCGAGGAGAGGGGGCGGGACGGATCTGCGGAGGGAGCGAGAGGGGGCTTCGATCCCAAAGGGCTGCTGGATGCGCTTCTCCCGCTGCCAGGTGTCGGCACCGTTGCTCGCCACTGTGGCGACGACCAGCTTCTCCTCCCTCTTAGCTGACCTGGGCAAGCCCAACGAACCTGAGCGAAGGGGTGTCTAGTGTGCTGAGGCTCGGCTCCCAGCTGGCACGGGGCCTGTCCAGAGACAGGCACAAATCTGTCTCCTGAGCATGCGCAAAACCCAGTGCCTGGCTCAGCTTCAGCCCAAGTGACTGAGGAGGCATGAGTAGGGAGGCCCCACCTTCAACCGACCCCACCCCATGCAAGAGCACGGATTCCGGAGAAGGGCCTACTGGCAGGACCCTGAACCCCAGAGTCACCTGTCATCAGCGTAGACTGGGTGTCCCCACAGCCCTCAGGAGCACCAGTGCCTGGGCCTTTACCGACTAGGCAGCTGCCCCTCGGCCAGAGGGGGTATCTGCTTTCGCTTGGAAATCTGGACAGGACACCTGTCGAATGGCCTGCTCTGCTAGCTGGGCCCGGCAATCCATAGGAAAACCACCTGGTTGCGTGGCGTGTCCCGGCAGGGCAAGGGATGCTGAAGAGGATGAGTTCTTCTTTTCCGTTTTGTTCAGAAACCGATGCTTATGACTGGAGTCCATGCCCAAGCAACCCATACATCCGCTTTGGACGGTCGCGAGGGCTGCTTATAATGGACCTGGAACACCTGGAGGTGGAAGCCCACTTGGCCGCCGTGCCTCAAGTGGGCAGACATGGTTTCCACTGGAAAGTCTCACAAGCCAATAGGGAAGCAGCTTCGTTTTGCGTCCCCCGACCCCAGAGAAAAGAAAAACGTTCCTTCGTACGGTCCCCAAAGGGAGGGCTAGAGGAGGAGGGGCGGGCTGACTGCTCAGGGTCGTATGGGTGCTCAGGGGCCCCTCTCATCCCAGAAGAGAGACACAGAGAAAGAGAGGTCGTTGACAAGGCAGCGGGAAGAAGGCTCTGAGCCTCTCCTGTCTGGCAGACAGGCCTCTCCAGGCCTTGCAGGGAGCCAAGGCAGAAGCCCTCAGGCCAGCGCTGGGAAAGGCCAGGGTTCCCCTTCCAAAAGGTGGAGGTGACAGCGATGGGAGACAGCGTGTCTGGGACCATGGCTGTGGGAGAGACCTGCAGGGCAACGGCGGCCCTAGGGAGGCCCCCGCTTGACGAGGCCTCGGGGACTTTGGTGGGCGAGGAACCGCCCTCTGAAGAGGGACGTGGCAGCCTGGCCCAACGCAGACTCGTGGCCTGGACCAGGTGAGCTCTCGGATGGAGAGGGCTTCTCCCGTCAGGTCCAGATCTGGCCCAGGGGACCCTTCCCCCACAGCCCCTTCTGCAAGGGGCCCTGCCCCTCCCCCTGCCTTGGAAGTCAGCCCTCTGCCCTCCGGCCAGGGTGAGGAAGGAACAGTTCTTATGCAACAGCGGCCCCTGGCGGTGCTGGTTTTGGCTCTGACTTTCTGCCCCGGGGAAGCTTTCTGGTTCAGGTAGCTGCTTCTCTGTCTCTTTCCTTCTCATCCTCAGACAGGAGAGAACAGCTGTGCAGGACACACTAGCAGAGCTTCTCTCCTAGCCCAGTCCCCACCCAGCAGGCCTCTCCCACGTCGGCCACCCCTTCCATTTCCGTGGCCTCTCGGTGGCATTCGGGGTATCCGTTTTGGAACCCCGCTTCCCCCAGCGCTTGAGGTTTCCTGGCAGCGGACGCGCTGGCGGAAGTGCATTCGGTGCGGTTCGGCAGGCTGTCTAGTGGTCGCATCTGTCTCGGCACTGGCACTGGGGACCACTGCGGGGTGGAGAAAACGCCCCCTGCTCCCGAGTGTCTTCCCACCCCTGGGCTTGGGCACCTGCGGCCCGTGGTCGAGGTCTGTCTCCAGAGCAACGAGGCGGGGCGGGGGCGGGGCGAGTCTGCCCGGGGTGGGGTGAGGGGCACCTGCGTGCCGGGGCGGCCATGAGCGTGGCCGGCCCTACGCTCAGGGCCGCCTGCGCTTGGGTCCCGGCCGGCCGGCCGGGCGGGCGGGCGGGCGGCCCAGAGCGGACTCGGGCAGCGCGAGACGCACGGCGCGTGCCCCCGGTGCCGGCTGGGCACCCCGAGGAGAGGGGGCGGGACGGATCTGCGGAGGGAGCGACAGGGGGCTTCGATCCCAAAGGGCTGCTGGATGGGCTTCTCCCGCTGCCAGGTGTAGGCACTGTTGCTCACCACTGTGGCGACGACCAGCTTCTCCTCCCTCTTAGCTGACCTGGGCAAGCCCAACGAACCTGAGCGAAGGGGTGTCTAGTGTGCTGAGGCTCGGCTCCCAGCTGGCACGGGGCCTGTCCAGAGACAGGCACAAATCTGTCTCCTGAGCATGCGCAAAACCCAGTGCCTGGCTCAGCTTCAGCCCAAGTGACTGAGGAGGCATGAGTAGGGAGGCCCCACCTTCAACCGACCCCACCCCATGCAAGAGCACGGATTCCGGAGAAGGGCCTACTGGCAGGACCCTGAACCCCAGAGTCACCTGTCATCAGCGCAGACTGGGTGTCCCCGCAGCCCTCAGGAGCACCAGTGCCTGGGCCTTTACCGACTAGGCAGCTGCCCCTCGGCCAGAGGGGGTATCTGCTTTCGCTTGGAAATCTGGACAGGACACCTGTCGAATGGCCTGCTCTGCTAGCTGGGCCCGGCAATCCATAGGAAAACCACCTGGTTGCGTGGCGTGTCCCGGCAGGGCAAGGGATGCTGAAGAGGATGAGTTCTTCTTTTCCGTTTTGTTCAGAAACCGATGCTTATGACTGGAGTCCATGCCCAAGCAACCCATACATCCGCTTTGGACGGTCGCGAGGGCTGCTTATAATGGACCTGGAACACCTGGAGGTGGAAGCCCACTTGGCCGCCGTGCCTCGAGTGGGCAGACATGGTTTCCACTGGAAAGTCTCACAAGCCAATAGGGAAGCAGCTTCGTTTTGCGTCCCCCGACCCCAGAGAAAAGAGAAACGTTCCTTCGTACGGTCCCCAAAGGGAGGGCTAGAGGAGGAGGGGCGGGCTGACTGCTCAGGGTCGTATGGGTGCTCAGGGGCCCCTCTCATCCCAGAAGAGAGACACAGAGAAAGAGAGGTCGTTGACAAGGCAGCGGGAAGAAGGCTCTGAGCCTCTCCTGTCTGGCAGACAGGCCTCTCCAGGCCTGGCAGGGAGCCAAGGCAGAAGCCCTCAGGCCAGCGCTGGGAAAGGCCAGGGTTCCCCTTCCAAAAGGTGGAGGTGACAGCGATGGGAGACAGCGTGTCTGGGACCATGGCTGTGGGAGAGACCTGCAGGGCAACGGCGGCCCTAGGGAGGCCCCCGCTTGACGAGGCCTCGGGGACTTTGGTGGGCGAGGAACCGCCCTCTGAAGAGGGACGTGGCAGCCTGGCCCAACGCAGACTCGTGGCCTGGACCAGGTGAGCTCTCGGATGGAGAGGGCTTCTCCCGTCAGGTCCAGATCTGGCCCAGGGGACCCTTCCCCCACAGCCCCTTCTGCAAGGGGCCCTGCCCCTCCCCCTGCCTTGGAAGTCAGCCCTCTGCCCTCCAGCAAGGGTGAGGAGGGACAGTTCTTATGCAACAGCGGCCCCTGGCGGTGCTGGTTTTGGCTCTGACTTTCTGCCCCGGGGAAGCTTTCTGCTTCAGGTAGCTGCTTCTCTGTCTCTTTCCTTCTCATCCTCAGACAGGAGAGAACAGCTGTGCAGGACACACTAGCAGAGCTTCTCTCCTAGCCCAGTCCCCACCCAGCAGGCCCCTCCCACGTCGGCCACCCCTTCCATTCCCGTGGCCTCTCGGTGGCATTCGGTGTATCCGTTTTGGAACCCCGCTTCCCCCAGCGCTTGAGGTTTCCTGGCAGCGGACGCGCTGGCGGAAGTGCGTTCGTTGCGTTTCGGCAGGCTGTCTAGTGGTCGCATCTGTCTCGGCACTGGCACTGGGGACCACTGCGGGGTGGAGAAAACGCCCCCTGCTCCCGAGTGTCTTCCCACCCTGGGCTTGGGCACCTGCGGCCCGTGGTCGAGGTCTGTCTCCAGAGCAACGAGGCGGGGCGGGGGCGGGGCGAGTCTGCCCGGGGCGGGGTGAGGGGGGCCTGCGTGCCGGGGCGGCCGTGGGCGTTGGCCGGCCCTGCGCGCTGGGGCGCCTGCGCTTGGGTCCCGGCTGGCCGGCCGGCCGGCCGGGCGGGGCGGGCGGGCGGCCCAAGCGGACTCGGGCAGCGCGAGACGCACGGCGCGTGCCCCAGGTGCCGGCTGGGCACCCCGAGGAGAGGGGGCGGGACGGATCTGCGGAGGGAGCGAGAGGGGGCTTCGATCCCAAAGGGCTGCTGGATGCGCTTCTCCCGCTGCCAGGTGTCGGCACTGTTGCTCGCCACTGTGGCGACGACCAGCTTCTCCTCCCTCTTAGCTGACCTGGGCAAGCCCAACTGCGGCGGCTTGCTCGGTCGGTAGAGGTGGGGTCTGGCTGCGGACGAGGGGTCGGTCCAGCTCTGGACGAGGGGTCGGTCCCGCTTGGGACGAGGGGTCGGTCCCGCTTGGGACGAGGGGGTCGGTCCGGCAGCAGACGAGGGATCGGTCTCACAAGGGGTTGCGCGGTTCGGCTGACGGGGTCGCCCGGCGAAGCCGGCGGGACGAAGGGGGTCGCCCGGCGAAGCCGGCGACGAAGGGGTCGCCCGGAGAAGCAGGCGACGAAGGGGTCGCCCGGAGAAGCAGGCGACGAAGGGGTCGCCCGGAGAAGCAGGCGACGAACTGGGGACAAGGGAGGCCAGGCCCTTGTCGGGGGCTCTCAGGACTGGAGGGCGCACGGCAGAAGAACTACCGCGGAGACAAGGTAAACACGCAAGTCCACTTTACTGAGGGAGAGGCAACAGTTTTATAGGGGCTGGGGAAGGCTGATTGGTTGAAGCCACGCCCTGTTCTGATTGGTTTCCAGCGAAAGGTCAGTGGGCGGTACTGGACGGGGGAGGGGTGGTGGTTAGGGATTGGCTGTCGCTGTTGCTGGGGGAAGGGGCAGGGTTTAGGGATTGGTGGCTGCTGTTGCTGGGGTGGAGGGCAGACTTGAGTTTCCCGCCCACGCCTGGCTGTTGCTGCTGTCGGGGGAAGGGAAAAGGGCGGGCTGGATTTTTCCGCCCACACCTGGCTGTTGCTGCTGTCGGGGGAGGGGGAAAAGGGCAGACTGGAATTTTCTGCCCTGCGCCTGCGCAGGGAGAAGGAAGAAGAAGGGTGCCGCCCCACATGCATCGTGTGGCGCCATCCGGGAGGAGGGGCGGCCGCGGAAGCATGGCCGCTGAGAAGGGGAGACCCGAGGGCACTCTGCGCCCATGCCGAGCTCCCTTCCGGGGTGGCGGTGAGTCCGACCAGCCACCCTATTATGGGGGCAGCGGCTTGGCCTGCCGCGGCTGCTCCCCTGCCAGGCCAGCAAACCACACTTCAGTCCGAGGGGTGACCGCATTTCCCCCTTCTTTTCAAATAAGGGCCAGGATGGCAGCAGCAACAAGTAGCCGAGGCCCAAGAGGCAGTAAGCAATGAGGGAAGCGGGGCTGAAGAGGGAGGTGAGTATGCCGGGGATATAAATGTACAATTTGGGGGGCGGTATCTTGCCGTTGCAAGCAAGGGTGGCCAATGTCCAATTCTTGTTGATCTCGGTGGCTATAAGGTCCATGTGCTGTTAAAAGTCCAGGATGATAGCGCATTACAGGTAGTTGATCTCTTCTTGGCGGCGAAGAGCGGTAGAGGCAGACTGTGTGATGGTCTGGAGGATCGCAGCAGTGAGGACAAGTCGCGTCAGGGCACCAGCGACGGTGGTGGCGGCAGCGTCGGGAGTGGTGGAGACGTAGGCGAGGACAAGAAGGCCAAGGTCTTCACGGGTGCGAGAGAGGCCAATGTTAATGGGGCGGGCTGACATGGGGCGGCCCAATCTGCAACGCAGTAGGGGTTCAAGCGAAAAAAGGAGGGGGGGCGGGGGACGAGAAAGGACGCTTTGGATGGCTGAGAAGAGGAGTGAGGTCGAGACAGGAGGAAGCTCCGCAGAAGTATGGGGAGGCAAGAGCAGAAGCGTTATTGGATGCTAGAAAGCAGGCCGCGGGCCGGGGAAAGCGGGTTGCGGGCCGTTTAGCAGGGCTGGAGCTGCTTGAGAGCGATGGCGGCATGGGGGGCCGTGGTTACAACCTTCTGGGGTGGTAGCGGCTAGACAGATGGCGGAAAATATTATCAAGAAAGCAAAGGTTATGAGGAAGAAATAGAGTATTAAAGGCTGTGGGGGAAGTGAGAAGATCATTTAGAGGATAGGGTTGAGAATGGTATGTTTAAGACAGAAGCTTTGTGGTTTGTAGGAGACTGCTTTATAAACGAAGGAGAATGAGGGCAGTAAATATAGTAACGATAGATAGGAAGATGACAGTGAGGAGGAGTCTTTGTTTAAGGTTCCAATCGTCCGGCGCAACAGTGGCTAGGCCTATAGCGAGGGGTGTTGCTAAATAGACAATGGCTGCAAAGACAAAATCATCTTCTGTTTCCTTAAGAATAACTTTTCTTTAAATACTTAGTAGCATGCAATATTAGAAACCGTTTCCTAAAAGCAAGTTGGCAGGGGAGCTTGGTTGCTGTTAATCTTTCCTGTTATAAAATTACCTTTTATTATTATTATTATCAATTTAGTTTTATATATATATATTTAAGAATGACCTTTTGGAATTAGCCATTTAATACCTTAATGTAAACTATTGAAGATAAATTTTATCTTTACAGAACACATTCCCCCACGTAAAGTTATCACAATACCTTTTACACTTGCCGCATGCAAATTAAGTTTCAAGAGTTTATGAAAAATTAGCCATCTTACTTTAGGACAAAATACGTCTTTTTGCAAAACTTATTACATTTCCGTTAGCATTTTTACAAACTTTTAACCTTTTTAATATTCATATAAGTTTTACATTCTTTATATTATCCTGTGAAGAAAAATAAGTTATTCATTTTAATCTAGGCAAGAACAACTTTTTATGAAGACGTACAGTTAATTTTGTTAATTAAGACTTACAATTTTTTTTAATTGTAGATATCTTATTAACATTTAAACTTATGTATTAATATAATAAACTTAAGTATTAATATAAGCGCTTATTTAATTTTTGGACATTTGAATAGAGCTCTTTTAAAGATTTCTAGTAATTTATATTTACCATCCGGAGGTATCACAATATATGTTGACATTGAACAAACAGACAGACAAACACAGAACAATTACAACACATTAACAGAAATATATAATATTAAAGGGGAGAAGAAGGTCCCGATATACTTGAAGCTGTTTGAAAGAGATCTTACACCGGTGAGTGTCTAGGAGACCGGTGAGAGCCCGAACTTGCGGGGCTTGCTTAGCAGATAGGATGTTACCCATTGCTAATGGCCTTTTGGAGCCGATAAGAAAAGGGGCCCTTACCTTGAGAGCGCGGCGATGGGAGCCGAGGTGCGCGGTGAGACGAGGGGTCGGAGCCGGTGGGGCTCCGACGGTGGTCGCGGGCCAAGAGAAGGCCCCGACGAGGGGAGGGCGGGACGACGAGCAGTGGAGCAAGGCAAAGGGGAGCAAGCGCAGAAGGGAGGAGGCAGAGGTGAAGGCAGGGGTGGAGGTGCTCAGGCACGTGCTCCTGAGAGTTTTATTGGCGCCTCTTAATCATAGCGGGTCGGTATAAGCCCCCGACATGGAAGGAGAAAGCCATCCAGCGATTCTCCCAGACCGCCGTGGATCGTATGAGGTCGCCAAGGTTCAGGAGCAGCAATGCAGAGCGAAAAGATAGGGGTGAGAAGAGAGGAGAGCGTAGGGCTATGGTAGGGTTACTTCAGACGTGCAAGCGCGTGCTCCCGAGAAATCCAAGGCTCCTCTTAATCATAGCGGGTCGGTATAAGCCCCCGACATGGAAGGAGAAAGCCATCCAGCGATTCTCCCAGACCGCCGTGGATCGTATGAGGTAGCCAAGGCTCAGGTAGCAGCAATGTTGCACGAGAGAAGTCCCACGGTGAGAAGAGAGGAGGCTGTGGTGGAGTTGCCTTGCCCCACGTTGTGCTGTGGTGGGGTTGCCTTGCCCCACGTTGGGCGCCAGCTGAGGCGGCTTGCTCGGTCGGTAGAGGTGGGGTCTGGCTGCGGACGAGGGGTCGGTCCAGCTCTGGACGAGGGGTCGGTCCCGCTTGGGACGAGGGGTCGGTCCCGCTTGGGACGAGGGGTCGGTCCGGCAGCAGACGAGGGATCGGTCTCACAAGGGGTTGCGCGGTTCGGCTGACGGGGTCGCCCGGCGAAGCCGGCGACGAAGGGGTCGCCCGGCGAAGCCGGCGACGAAGGGGTCGCCCGGAGAAGCAGGCGACGAAGGGGTCGCCCGGAGAAGCAGGCGACGAAGGGGTCGCCCGGAGAAGCAGGCGACGAACTGGGGACAAGGGAGGCCAGGCCCTTGTCAGGGGCTCTCAGGACTGGAGGGCGCACGGCAGAAGAACTACCGCGGAGACAAGGTAAACACGCAAGTCCACTTTACTGAGGGAGAGGCAACAGTTTTATAGGGGCTGGGGAAGGCTGATTGGTTGAAGCCACGCCCTGTTCTGATTGGTTTCCGGCGAAAGGTCAGTGGGCGGTACTGGACGGGGGAGGGGTGGTGGTTAGGGATTGGCTGTCGCTGTTGCTGGGGGAAGGGGCAGGGTTTAGGGATTGGTGGCTGCTGTTGCTGGGGTGGAGGGCAGACTTGAGTTTCCCGCCCACGCCTGGCTGTTGCTGCTGTCGGGGGAAGGGAAAAGGGCGGGCTGGATTTTTCCGCCCACACCTGGCTGTTGCTGCTGTCGGGAGAGGGGAAAAGGGCAGACTGGAATTTTCTGCCCTGCGCCTGCGCAGGGAGAAGGAAGAAGAAGGGTGCCGCCCCACATGCATCGTGTGGCGCCATCCGGGAGGAGGGGCGGCCGCGGAAGCATGGCCGCTGAGAAGGGGAGACCCGAGGGCACTCTGCGCACATGCCGAGCTCCCTTCCGGGGTGGCGGTGAGACCGACCAGCCACCCTATTATGGGGGCAGCGGCTTGGCCTGCCGCGGCTGCTCCCCTGCCAGGCCAGCAAACCACACTTCAGTCCGAGTGGTGACCGCAACCAACGAACCTGAGCGAAGGGGTGTCTAGTGTGCTGAGGCTCGGCTCCCAGCTGGCACGGGGCCTGTCCAGAGACAGGCACAAATCTGTCTCCTGAGCATGCGCAAAACCCAGTGCCTGGCTCAGCTTCAGCCCAAGTGACTGAGGAGGCATGAGTAGGGAGGCCCCACCTGCAACCGACCCCACCCCATGCAAGAGCACGGATTCCGGAGAAGGGCCTACTGGCAGGACCCTGAACCCCAGAGTCACCTGTCATCAGCGTAGACTGGGTGTCCCCGCAGCCCTCAGGAGCACCAGTGCCTGGGCCTTTACCGACTAGGCAGCTGCCCCTCGGCCAGAGGGGGTATCTGCTTTCGCTTGGAAATCTGGACAGGACACCTGTCGAATGGCCTGCTCTGCTAGCTGGGCCCGGCAATCCATAGGAAAACCACCTGGTTGCGTGGCGTGTCCCGGCAGGGCAAGGGATGCTGAAGAGGATGAGTTCTTCTTTTCCGTTTTGTTCAGAAACCGATGCTTATGACTGGAGTCCATGCCCAAGCAACCCATACATCCGCTTTGGACGGTCGCGAGGGCTGCTTATAATGGACCTGGAACACCTGGAGATGGAAGCCCACTTGGCCGCCGTGCCTCGAGTGGGCAGACATGGTTTCCACTGGAAAGTCTCACAAGCCAATAGGGAAGCAGCTTCGTTTTGCGTCCCCCGACCCCAGAGAAAAGAAAAACGTTCCTTCGTACGGTCCCCAAAGGGAGGGCTAGAGGAGGAGGGGCGGGCTGACTGCTCAGGGTCGTATGGGTGCTCAGGGGCCCCTCTCATCCCAGAAGAGAGACACAGAGAAAGAGAGGTCGTTGACAAGGCAGCGGGAAGAAGGCTCTGAGCCTCTCCTGTCTGGCAGACAGGCCTCTCCAGGCCTGGCAGGGAGCCAAGGCAGAAGCCCTCAGGCCAGCGCTGGGAAAGGCCAGGGTTCCCCTTCCAAAAGGTGGAGGTGACAGCGATGGGAGACAGCGTGTCTGGGACCATGGCTGTGGGAGAGACCTGCAGGGCAACGGCGGCCCTAGGGAGGCCCCCGCTTGACGAGGCCTCGGGGACTTTGGTGGGCGAGGAACCGCCCTCTGAAGAGGGACGTGGCAGCCTGGCCCAACGCAGACTCGTGGCCTGGACCAGGTGAGCTCTCGGATGGAGAGGGCTTCTCCCGTCAGGTCCAGATCTGGCCCAGGGGACCCTTCCCCCACAGCCCCTTCTGCAAGGGGCCCTGCCCCTCCCCCTGCCTTGGAAGTCAGCCCTCTGCCCTCCGGCCAGGGTGAGGAAGGAACAGTTCTTATGCAACAGCGGCCCCTGGCGGTGCTGGTTTTGGCTCTGACTTTCTGCCCCGGGGAAGCTTTCTGGTTCAGGTAGCTGCTTCTCTGTCTCTTTCCTTCTCATCCTCAGACAGGAGAGAACAGCTGTGCAGGACACACTAGCAGAGCTTCTCTCCTAGCCCAGTCCCCCACCCAGCAGGCCCCTCCCACGTCGGCCACCCCTTCCATTCCCGTGGCCTCTCGGTGGCATTCGGTGTATCCGTTTTGGAACCCCGCTTCCCCCAGCGCTTGAGGTTTCCTGGCAGCGGACGCGCTGGCGGAAGTGCATTCGGTGCGTTTCGGCAGGCTGTCTAGTGGTCGCATCTGTCTCGGCACTGGCACTGGGGACCACTGCGGGGTGGAGAAAACGCCCCCTGCTCCCGAGTGTCTTCCCACCCCTGGGCTTGGGCACCTGCGGCCCGTGGTCGAGGTCTGTCTCCAGAGCAACGAGGCGGGGCCGGGGCGGGGCGAGTCTGCCCGGGGCGGGGTGAGGGGCGCCTGCGTGCTAGGGCGGCCGTGGGCGTGGCCGGCCCTGCGCGCTGGGGCACCTGCGCTTGGGTCCCGGCTGGCCGGCCGGCCGGCCGGGCGGGCGGGCGGGCGGCCCAGAGCGGACTCGGGCAGCGTGAGACGCACGGCGCGTGCCCCCGGTGCCGGCTGGGCACCCCGAGGAGAGGGGGCGGGACGGATCTGCGGAGGGAGCGAGAGGGGGCTTCGATCCCAAAGGGCTGCTGGATGCGCTTCTCCCGCTGCCAGGTGTCGGCACTGTTGCTCGCCACTGTGGCGACGACCAGCTTCTCCTCCCTCTTAGCTGACCTGGGCAAGCCCAACGAACCTGAGCGAAGGGGTGTCTAGTGTGCTGAGGCTCGGCTCCCAGCTGGCACGGGGCCTGTCCAGAGACAGGCACAAATCTGTCTCCTGAGCATGCGCAAAACCCAGTGCCTGGCTCAGCTTCAGCCCAAGTGACTGAGGAGGCATGAGTAGGGAGGCCCCACCTGCAACCGACCCCACCCCATGCAAGAGCACGGATTCCGGAGAAGGGCCTACTGGCAGGACCCTGAACCCCAGAGTCACCTGTCATCAGCGTAGACTGGGTGTCCCCGCAGCCCTCAGGAGCACCAGTGCCTGGGCCTTTACCGACTAGGCAGCTGCCCCTCGGCCAGAGGGGGTATCTGCTTTCGCTTGGAAATCTGGACAGGACACCTGTCGAATGGCCTGCTCTGCTAGCTGGGCCCGGCAATCCATAGGAAAACCACCTGGTTGCGTGGCGTGTCCCGGCAGGACAAGGGATGCTGAAGAGGATGAGTTCTTCTCTTCCGTTTTGTTCAGAAACCAATGCTTATGACTGGAGTCCATGCCCAAGCAACCCATACATCCGCTTTGGACGGTCGCGAGGGCTGCTTATAATGGACCTGGAACACCTGGAGGTGGAAGCCCACTTGGCCGCCGTGCCTCGAGTGGGCAGACATGGTTTCCCCTGGAAAGTCTCACAAGCCAATAGGGAAGCAGCTTCGTTTTGCGTCCCCCGACCCCAGAGAACAGAAAAACGTTCCTTCGTACGGTCCCCAAAGGGAGGGCTAGAGGAGGAGGGGCGGGCTGACTGCTCAGGGTCGTATGGGTGCTCAGGGGCCCCTCTCATCCCAGAAGAGAGACACAGAGAAAGAGAGGTCGTTGACAAGGCAGCGGGAAGAAGGCTCTGAGCCTCTCCTGTCTGGCAGACAGGCCTCTCCAGGCCTTGCAGGGAGCCAAGGCAGAAGCCCTCAGGCCAGCGCTGGGAAAGGCCAGGGTTCCCCTTCCAAAAGGTGGAGGTGACAGCGATGGGAGACAGCGTGTCTGGGACCATGGCTGTGGGAGAGACCTGCAGGGCAACGGCGGCCCTAGGGAGGCCCCCGCTTGACGAGGCCTCGGGAACTTTGGTGGGCGAGGAACCGCCCTCTGAAGAGGGACGTGGCAGCCTGGCCCAACGCAGACTCGTGGCCTGGACCAGGTGAGCTCTCGGATGGAGAGGGCTTCTCCCGTCAGGTCCAGATCTGGCCCAGGGGACCCTTCCCCCACAGCCCCTTCTGCAAGGGGCCCTGCCCCTCCCCCTGCCTTGGAAGTCAGCCCTCTGCCCTCTGGCCAGGGTGAGGAAGGAACAGTTCTTATGCAACAGCGGCCCCTGGCGGTGCTGGTTTTGGCTCTGACTTTCTGCCCCGGGGAAGCTTTCTGGTTCAGGTAGCTGCTTCTCTGTCTCTTTCCTTCTCATCCTCAGACAGGAGAGAACAGCTGTGCAGGACACACTAGCAGAGCTTCTCTCCTAGCCCAGTCCCCACCCAGCAGGCCCCTCCCACGTCGGCCACCCCTTCCATTCCCGTGGCCTCTCGGTGGCATTCGGTGTATCCGTTTTGGAACCCCGCTTCCCCCAGCGCTTGAGGTTTCCTGGCAGCGGACGCGCTGGCGGAAGTGCATTCGGTGCGTTTCGGCAGGCTGTCTAGTGGTCGCATCTGTCTCGGCACTGGCACTGGGGACCACTGCGGGGTGGAGAAAACGCCCCCTGCTCCCGAGTGTCTTCCCACCCCTGGGCTTGGGCACCTGCGGCCCGTGGTCGAGGTCTGTCTCCAGAGCAACGAGGCGGGGCGGGGGCGGGGCGAGTCTGCCCGGGGCGGGGTGAGGGGCGCCTGCGTGCTAGGGCGTCCGTGGGCGTGGCCGGCCCTGCGCGCTGGGGCGCCTGCGCGTGGGTCCCGGCTCGCCGGCCGGCCGGCCGGGCGGGCGGGCGGG
This sequence comes from Dasypus novemcinctus, assembly GCF_030445035.2. Taxonomy (NCBI): domain Eukaryota; kingdom Metazoa; phylum Chordata; class Mammalia; order Cingulata; family Dasypodidae; genus Dasypus; species Dasypus novemcinctus. The sequence goes on from NC_080694.1 coordinate 30,145,529, forward strand.
CGGCCCAGAGCGGACTCGGGCAGCGCGAGACGCACGGCGCGTGCCCCCGGTGCCGGCTGGGCACCCCGAGGAGAGGGGGCGGGACGGATCTGCGGAGGGAGCGAGAGGGGGCTTCGATCCCAAAGGGCTGCTGGATGCGCTTCTCCCGCTGCCAGGTGTCGGCACTGTTGCTCGCCACTGTGGCGACGACCAGCTTCTCCTCCCTCTTAGCTGACCTGGGCAAGCCCAACGAACCTGAGCGAAGGGGTGTCTAGTGTGCTGAGGCTCGGCTCCCAGCTGGCACGGGGCCTGTCCAGAGACAGGCACAAATCTGTCTCCTGAGCATGCGCAAAACCCAGTGCCTGGCTCAGCTTCAGCCCAAGTGACTGAGGAGGCATGAGTAGGGAGGCCCCACCTGCAACCGACCCCACCCCATGCAAGAGCACGGATTCCGGAGAAGGGCCTACTGGCAGGACCCTGAACCCCAGAGTCACCTGTCATCAGCGTAGACTGGGTGTCCCCGCAGCCCTCAGGAGCACCAGTGCCTGGGCCTTTACCGACTAGGCAGCTGCCCCTCGGCCAGAGGGGGTATCTGCTTTCACTTGGAAATCTGGACAGGACACCTGTCGAATGGCCTGCTCTGCTAGCTGGGCCCGGCAATCCATAGGAAAACCACCTGGTTGCGTGGCGTGTCCCGGCAGGGCAAGGGATGCTGAAGAGGATGAGTTCTTCTTTTCCGTTTTGTTCAGAAACCAATGCTTATGACTGGAGTCCATGCCCAAGCAACCCATACATCCGCTTTGGACGGTCGCGAGGGCTGCTTATAATGGACCTGGAACACCTGGAGGTGGAAGCCCACTTGGCCGCCGTGCCTCGAGTGGGCAGACATGGTTTCCACTGGAAAGTCTCACAAGCCAATAGGGAAGCAGCTTCGTTTTGCGTCCCCCGACCCCAGAGAAAAGAAAAACGTTCCTTCGTACGGTCCCCAAAGGGAGGGCTAGAGGAGGAGGGGCGGGCTGACTGCTCAGGGTCGTATGGGTGCTCAGGGGCCCCTCTCATCCCAGAAGAGAGACACAGAGAAAGAGAGGTCGTTGACAAGGCAGCGGGAAGAAGGCTCTGAGCCTCTCCTGTCTGGCAGACAGGCCTCTCCAGGCCTGGCAGGGAGCCAAGGCAGAAGCCCTCAGGCCAGCGCTGGGAAAGGCCAGGGTTCCCCTTCCAAAAGGTGGAGGTGACAGCGATGGGAGACAGCGTGTCTGGGACCATGGCTGTGGGAGAGACCTGCAGGGCAACGGCGGCCCTAGGGAGGCCCCCGCTTGACGAGGCCTCGGGGACTTTGGTGGGCGAGGAACCGCCCTCTGAAGAGGGACGTGGCAGCCTGGCCCAACGCAGACTCGTGGCCTGGACCAGGTGAGCTCTCGGATGGAGAGGGCTTCTCCCGTCAGGTCCAGATCTGGCCCAGGGGACCCTTCCCCCACAGCCCCTTCTGCAAGGGGCCCTGCCCCTCCCCCTGCCTTGGAAGTCAGCCCTCTGCCCTCCGGCCAGGGTGAGGAAGGAACAGTTCTTATGCAACAGCGGCCCCTGGCGGTGCTGGTTTTGGCTCTGACTTTCTGCCCCGGGGAAGCTTTCTGGTTCAGGTAGCTGCTTCTCTGTCTCTTTCCTTCTCATCCTCAGACAGGAGAGAACAGCTGTGCAGGACACACTAGCAGAGCTTCTCTCCTAGCCCAGTCCCCACCCAGCAGGCCCCTCCCACGTCGGCCACCCCTTCCATTCCCGTGGCCTCTCGGTGGCATTCGGTGTATCCGTTTTGGAACCCCGCTTCCCCCAGCGCTTGAGGTTTCCTGGCAGCGGACGCGCTGGCGGAAGTGCATTCGGTGCGTTTCGGCAGGCTGTCTAGTGGTCGCATCTGTCTCGGCACTGGCACTGGGGACCACTGCGGGGTGGAGAAAACGCCCCCTGCTCCCGAGTGTCTTCCCACCCCTGGGCTTGGGCACCTGCGGCCCGTGGTCGAGGTCTGTCTCCAGAGCAACGAGGCGGGGCGGGGGCGGGGCGAGTCTGCCCGGGGCGGGGTGAGGGGCGCCTGCGTGCCGGGGCGGCCGTGGGCGTGGCCGGCCCTGCGCGCTGGGGCGCCTGCGCTTGGGTCCCGGCTCGCCGGCCGGCCGGCCGGCCGGGCGGGCGGGCGGGCGGCCCAGAGCGGACTCGGGCAGCGCGAGACGCACGGCGCGTGCCCCCGGTGCCGGCTGGGCACCCCGAGGAGAGGGGGCGGGACGGATCTGCGGAGGGAGCGAGAGGGGGCTTCGATCCCAAAGGGCTGCTGGATGCGCTTCTCCCGCTGCCAGGTGTCGGCACTGTTGCTCGCCACTGTGGCGACGACCAGCTTCTCCTCCCTCTTAGCTGACCTGGGCAAGCCCAACGAACCTGAGCGAAGGGGTGTCTAGTGTGCTGAGGCTCGGCTCCCAGCTGGCACGGGGCCTGTCCAGAGACAGGCACAAATCTGTCTCCTGAGCATGCGCAAAACCCAGTGCCTGGCTCAGCTTCAGCCCAAGTGACTGAGGAGGCATGAGTAGGGAGGCCCCACCTGCAACCGACCCCACCCCATGCAAGAGCACGGATTCCGGAGAAGGGCCTACTGGCAGGACCCTGAACCCCAGAGTCACCTGTCATCAGCGTAGACTGGGTGTCCCCGCAGCCCTCAGGAGCACCAGTGCCTGGGCCTTTACCGACTAGGCAGCTGCCCCTCGGCCAGAGGGGGTATCTGCTTTCGCTTGGAAATCTGGACAGGACACCTGTCGAATGGCCTGCTCTGCTAGCTGGGCCCGGCAATCCATAGGAAAACCACCTGGTTGCGTGGCGTGTCCCGGCAGGGCAAGGGATGCTGAAGAGGATGAGTTCTTCTTTTCCGTTTTGTTCAGAAACCGATGCTTATGACTGGAGTCCATGCCCAAGCAACCCATACATCCGCTTTGGACGGTCGCGAGGGCTGCTTATAATGGACCTGGAACACCTGGAGGTGGAAGCCCACTTGGCCGCCGTGCCTCGAGTGGGCAGACATGGTTTCCACTGGAAAGTCTCACAAGCCAATAGGGAAGCAGCTTCGTTTTGCGTCCCCCGACCCCAGAGAAAAGAAAAACGTTCCTTCGTACGGTCCCCAAAGGGAGGGCTAGAGGAGGAGGGGCGGGCTGACTGCTCTTGGTCGTATGGGTGCTCAGGGGCCCCTCTCATCCCAGAAGAGAGACACAGAGAAAGAGAGGTCGTTGACAAGGCAGCGGGAAGAAGGCTCTGAGCCTCTCCTGTCTGGCAGACAGGCCTCTCCAGGCCTGGCAGGGAGCCAAGGCAGAAGCCCTCAGGCCAGCGCTGGGAAAGGCCAGGGTTCCCCTTCCAAAAGGTGGAGGTGACAGCGATGGGAGACAGCGTGTCTGGGACCATGGCTGTGGGAGAGACCTGCAGGGCAACGGCGGCCCTAGGGAGGCCCCCGCTTGACGAGGCCTCGGGGACTTTGGTGGGCGAGGAACCGCCCTCTGAAGAGGGACGTGGCAGCCTGGCCCAACGCAGACTCGTGGCCTGGACCAGGTGAGCTCTCGGATGGAGAGGGCTTCTCCCGTCAGGTCCAGATCTGGCCCAGGGGACCCTTCCCCCACAGCCCCTTCTGCAAGGGGCCCTGCCCCTCCCCCTGCCTTGGAAGTCAGCCCTCTGCCCTCCGGCAAGGGTGAGGAAGGAACAGTTCTTATGCAACAGCGGCCCCTGGCGGTGCTGGTTTTGGCTCTGACTTTCTGCCCCGGGGAAGCTTTCTGGTTCAGGTAGCTGCTTCTCTGTCTCTTTCCTTCTCATCCTCAGACAGGAGAGAACAGGTGTGCAGGACACACCAGCAGAGCTTCTCTCCTAGCCCAGTCCCCACCCAGCAGGCCCCTCCCACGTCGGCCACCCCTTCCATTCCCGTGGCCTCTCGGTTGCATTCGGTGTATCCGTTTTGGAACCCCGCTTCCCCCAGCGCTTGAGGTTTCCTGGCAGCGGACGCGCTGGCGGAAGTGCATTCGATGCGTTTCGGCAGGCTGTCTAGTGGTCGCATCTGTCTCGGCACTGGCACTGGGGACCACTGCGGGGTGGAGAAAACGCCCCCTGCTCCCGAGTGTCTTCCCACCCCTGGGCTTGGGCACCTGCGGCCCGTGGTCGAGGTCTGTCTCCAGAGCAACGAGGCGGGGCGGGGGCGGGGCGAGTCTGCCCGGGGCGGGGTGAGGGGCGCCTGCGTGCCGGGGCGGCCGTGGGCGTGGCCGGCCCTGGGCGCTGGGGTGCCTGCGCTTGGGTCCCGGCTCGCCGGCCCGCCGGCCGGGCGGGCGGGCGGGCGGCCCAGAGCGGACTCGGGCAGCGCGAGACGCACGGCGCGTGCCCCCGGTGCCGGCTGGGCACCCCGAGGAGAGGGGGCGGGACGGATCTGCGGAGGGAGCGAGAGGGGGCTTCGATCCCAAAGGGCTGCTGGATGCGCTTCTCCCGCTGCCAGGTGTCGGCACTGTTGCTCGCCACTGTGGCGACGACCAGCTTCTCCTCCCTCTTAGCTGACCTGGGCAAGCCCAACGAACCTGAGCGAAGGGTGTCTAGTGTGCTGAGGCTCGGCTCCCAGCTGGCACGGGGCCTGTCCAGAGACAGGCACAAATCTGTCTCCTGAGCATGCGCAAAACCCAGTGACTGGCTCAGCTTCAGCCCAAGTGACTGAGGAGGCATGAGTAGGGAGGCCCCACCTGCAACCGACCCCACCCCATGCAAGGGCACGGATTCCGGAGAAGGGCCTACTGGCAGGACCCAGAACCCCAGAGTCACCTGTCATCAGCGTAGACTGGGTGTCCCCGCAGCCCTCAGGAGCACCAGTGCCTGGGCCTTTACCGATTAGGCAGCTGCCCCTCGGCCAGAGGGGGTATCTGCTTTCGCTTGGAAATCTGGACAGGACACCTGTCGAATGGCCTGCTCTGCTAGCTGGGCCCGGCAATCCATAGGAAAACCACCTGGTTGCGTGGCGTGTCCCGGCAGGGCAAGGGATGCTGAAGAGGATGAGTTCTTCTTTTCCGTTTTGTTCAGAAACCGATGCTTATGACTGGAGTCCATGCCCAAGCAACCCATACATCCGCTTTGGACGGTCGCGAGGGCTGCTTATAATGGACCTGGAACACCTGGAGGTGGAAGCCCACTTGGCCGCCGTGCCTCGAGTGGGCAGACATGGTTTCCACTGGAAAGTCTCACAAGCCAATAGGGAAGCAGCTTCTTTTTGCGTCCCCCGACCCCAGAGAAAAGAAAAACGTTCCTTCGTACGGTCCCCAAAGGGAGGGCTAGAGGAGGAGGGCGGGCTGACTGCTCAGGGTCGTATGGGTGCTCAGGGTCCCCTCTCATCCCAGAAGAGAGACACAGAGAAAGAGAGGTCGTTGACAAGGCAGCGGGAAGAAGGCTCTGAGCCTCTCCTGTCTGGCAGACAGGCCTCTCCAGGCCTGGCAGGGAGCCAAGGCAGAAGCCCTCAGGCCAGCGCTGGGAAAGGCCAGGGTTCCCCTTCCAAAAGGTGGAGGTGACAGCGATGGGAGACAGCGTGTCTGGGACCATGGCTGTGGGAGAGACCTGCAGGGCAACGGCGGCCCTAGGGAGGCCCCCGCTTGACGAGGCCTCGGGGACTTTGGTGGGCGAGGAACCGCCCTCTGAAGAGGGACGTGGCAGCCTGGCCCAACGCAGACTCGTGGCCTGGACCAGGTGAGCTCTCGGATGGAGAGGGCTTCTCCCGTCAGGTCCAGATCTGGCCCAGGGGACCCTTCCCCCACAGCCCCTTCTGCAAGGGGCTCTGCCCCTCCCCCTGCCTTGGAAGTCAGCCCTCTGCCCTCCGGCAAGGGTGAGGAAGGAACAGTTCTTATGCAACAGCGGCCCCTGGCGGTGCTGGTTTTGGCTCTGACTTTCTGCCCCGGGGAAGCTTTCTGGTTCAGGTAGCTGCTTCTCTGTCTCTTTCCTTCTCATCCTCAGACAGGAGAGAACAGCTGTGCAGGACACACTAGCAGAGCTTCTCTCCTAGCCCAGTCCCCACCCAGCAGGCCCCTCCCACGTCGGCCACCCCTTCCATTCCCGTGGCCTCTCGGTGGCATTCGGTGTATCCGTTTTGGAACCCCGCTTCCCCCAGCGCTTGAGGTTTCCTGGCAGCGGACGCGCTGGCGGAAGTGCATTCGGTGCGTTTCGGCAGGCTGTCTAGTGGTCGCATCTGTCTCGGCACTGGCACTGGGGACCACTGCGGGGTGGAGAAAACGCCCCCTGCTCCCGAGTGTCTTCCCACCCCTGGGCTTGGGCACCTGCGCCCCGTGGTCGAGGTCTGTCTCCAGAGCAACGAGGTGGGGCGGGGGCGGGGCGAGTCTGCCCGGGGCGGGGTGAGGGGCGCCTGCGTGCCGGGGCGGCCGTGGGCGTGGCCGGCCCTGCGCGCTGGGGCGCCTGCGAATGGGTCCCGGCTGGCCGGCCGGCCGGCCGGGCGGGCGGGCGGGCGGCCCAGAGCGGACTCGGGCAGCGCGAGACGCACGGCGCGTGCCCCGGGTGCCGGCTGGGAACCCCGAGGAGAGGGGGCGGGACGGATCTGCGGAGGGAGCGAGAGGGGGCTTCGATCCCAAAGGGCTGCTGGATGTGCTTCTCCCGCTGCCAGGTGTCGGCACTGTTGCTCGCCACTGTGGCGACGACCAGCTTCTCCTCCCTCTTAGCTGACCTGGGCAAGCCCAACGAACCTGAGCGAAGGGGTGTCTAGTGTGCTGAGGCTCGGCTCCCAGCTGGCACGGGGCCTGTCCAGAGACAGGCACAAATCTGTCTCCTGAGCATGCGCAAAACCCAGTGCCTGGCTCAGCTTCAGCCCAAGTGACTGAGGAGGCATGAGTAGGGAGGCCCCACCTGCAACCGACCCCACCCCATGCAAGAGCACGGATTCCGGAGAAGGGCCTACTGGCAGGACCCTGAACCCCAGAGTCACCTGTCATCAGCGTAGACTGGGTGACCCCGCAGCCCTCAGGAGCACCAGTGCCTGGGCCTTTACCGACTAGGCAGCTGCCCCTCGGCCAGAGGGGGTATCTGCTTTCGCTTGGAAATCTGGACAGGACACCTGTCGAATGGCCTGCACTGCTAGCTGGGCCCGGCAATCCATAGGAAAACCACCTGGTTGCGTGGCCTGTCCCGGCAGGGCAAGGGATGCTGAAGAGGATGAGTTCTTCTTTTCCGTTTTGTTCAGAAACCGATGCTTATGACTGGAGTCCATGCCCAAGCAACCCATACATCCGCTTTGGACGGTCGCGAGGGCTGCTTATAATGGACCTGGAACACCTGGAGGTGGAAGCCCACTTGGCCGCCGTGCCTCGAGTGGGCAGACATGATTTCCACTGGAAAGTCTCACAAGCCAATAGGGAAGCAGCTTCGTTTTGCGTCCCCCGACCCCAGAGAAAAGAAAAACGTTCCTTCGTACGGTCCCCAAAGGGAGGGCTAGAGGAGGAGGGGCGGGCTGACTGCTCAGGGTCGTATGGGTGCTCAGGGGCCCCTCTCATCCCAGAAGAGACACACAGAGAAAGAGAGGTCGTTGACAAGGCAGCGGGAAGAAGGCTCTGAGCCTCTCCTGTCTGGCAGACAGGCCTCTCCAGGCCTGGCAGGGAGCCAAGGCAGAAGCCCTCAGGCCAGCGCTGGGAAAGGCCAGGGTTCCCCTTCCAAAAGGTGGAGGTGACAGCGATGGGAGACAGCGTGTCTGGGACCATGGCTGTGGGAGAGACCTGCAGGGCAACGGCGGCCCTAGGGAGGCCCCCGCTTGACGAGGCCTCGGGGACTTTGGTGGGCGAGGAACCGCCCTCTGAAGAGGGGACGTGGCAGCCTGGCCCAACGCAGACTCGTGGCCTGGACCAGGTGAGCTCTCGGATGGAGAGGGCTTCTCCCGTCAGGTCCAGATCTGGCCCAGGGGACCCTTCCCCCACAGCCCCTTCTGCAAGGGGCCCTGCCCCTCCCCCTGCCTTGGAAGTCAGCCCTCTGCCCTCCGGCCAGGGTGAGGAAGGAACAGTTCTTATGCAACAGCGGCCCCTGGCGGTGCTGGTTTTGGCTCTGACTTTCTGCCCCGGGGAAGCTTTCTGGTTCAGGTAGCTGCTTCTCTGTCTCTTTCCTTCTCATCCTCAGACAGGAGAGAACAGCTGTGCAGGACACACTAGCAGAGCTTCTCTCCTAGCCCAGTCCCCACCCAGCAGGCCCCTCCCACGTCGGCCACCCCTTCCATTCCCGTGGCCTCTCGGTGGCATTCGGTGTATCCGTTTTGGAACCCCGCTTCCCCCAGCGCTTGAGGTTTCCTGGCAGCGGACTCGCTGGCGGAAGTGCATTCGGTGCGTTTCGGCAGGCTGTCTAGTGGTCGAATCTGTCTCGGCACTGGCACTGGGGACCACTGCGGGGTGGAGAAAACGCCCCCTGCTCCCGAGTGTCTTCCCACCCCTGGGCTTGGGCACCTGCGGCCCGTGTTCGAGGTCTGTCTCCAGAGCAACGAGGCGGGGCGGGGGCGGGGCGAGTCTGCCCGGGGCGGGGTGAGGGGCGCCTGCCTGCCGGGGCGGCCGTGGGCGTGGCCGGCCCTGCGCGCTGGGGCGCCTGCGCTTGGGTCCCGGCTGGCCGGCCGGCCGGCCGGCCGGGCGGGCGGGCGGGCGGCCCAGAGCGGACTCGGGCAGCGCGAGACGCACGGCGCGTGCCCCCGGTGCCGGCTGGGCACCCCGAGGAGAGGGGGCCGGACGGATCTGCGGAGGGAGCGAGAGGGGGCTTCGATCCCAAAGGGCTGCTGGATGCGCTTCTCCCGCTGCCAGGTGTCGGCACTGTTGCTCGCCACTGTGGCGACGACCAGCTTCTCCTCCCTCTTAGCTGACCTGGGCAAGCCCAACGAACCTGAGCGAAGGGGTGTCTAGTGTGCTGAGGCTCGGCTCCCAGCTGGCACGGGGCCTGTCCAGAGACAGGCACAAATCTGCCTCCTGAGCATTGCGCAAAACCCAGTGCCTGGCTCAGCTTCAGCCCAAGTGACTGAGGAGGCATGAGTAGGGAGGCCCCACCTGCAACCGACCCCACCCCATGCAAGAGCACGGATTCCGGAGAAGGGCCTACTGGCAGGACCCTGAACCCCAGAGTCACCTGTCATCAGCGTAGACTGGGTGTCCCCGCAGCCCTCAGGAGCACCAGTGCCTGGGCCTTTACCGACTAGGCAGCTGCCCTCGGCCAGAGGGGGTATCTGCTTTCGCTTGGAAATCTGGACAGGACAACCTGTCGAATGGCCTGCTGTGCTAGCTGGGCCCGGCAATCCATAGGAAAACCACCTGGTTGCGTGGCGTGTCCCGGCAGGGCAAGGGATGCTGAAGAGGATGAGTTCTTCGTTTTCCGTTTTGTTCAGAAACCGATGCTTATGACTGGAGTCCATGCCCAAGCAAACCCATACATCCGCTTTGGACGGTCGCGAGGGCTGCTTATAATGGACCTGGAACACTTGGAGGTGGAAGCCCACTTGGCCGCCGTGCCTCGAGTGGGCAGACATGGTTTCCACTGGAAAGTCTCACAAGCCAGTAGGGAAGCAGCTTCGTTTTGCGTCCCCCGACCCCAGAGAAAAGAAAAACGTTCCCTTCGTACGGTCCCAAAGGGAGGGCTAGAGGAGGAGGGGCGGGCTGACTGCTCAGGGTCGTATGGGTGCTCAGGGGCCCCTCTCATCCCAA